>NC_052159.1:55114347-55414347 GCF_902713615.1 Scyliorhinus canicula | reverse complement strand
ACAGCATCCTGAGTGTTACCCCAATCTCCCTTTGAGTTAACTTAGTACCCCTAAGTCAAATCTGTTTTCCCTCAGTACCTGAGTCAACAACCCCCCACCCACCCACCAGTCTGTGAGCACTGCGCTGACCTCCAAGTTCCCCTTGGCGGTGTGCTTGCCAGGTCCACGCCTTTTGAAGCCAGTCGATTCACGCCACCGTGGTTGGATTATTTTGGGGGGGGTTATGATTACGGCATCTGGGCTTGGAAATGAGTTGCAAATGTATTATAATAATGTTCTCGAGGTTGAAAGGTGGGAAACTCAGCCCCCCCACTGATGGGGGAGGGGATGATCGCGGCAAGCTTTCATGCCAAAGTTAAACGTGACTTTAGACTTCTCATGTTTTCTACTCCTGTCGCCAAACCCGCTGATGTGACTGGGGAAGGAAAATCCTGGTTTAGGAGTTAGTATAAAAGTTCGGACATAGAACTTTTAGACTTTAAGTTAGTTAAATAGCCTTGGAGAACAGAGGGCATCCTTGCTATGGCAGTTATCTGTCAATCAGCTGAAAGTAGTTGCGTTCAATAGGTGTCAATTACTGTAGTAGGAAGCTGAGTTATCTAATGACTCAACAGTTGCCCTAACAGCAGATAGATTAGCAAACCACACAGAGTAAAGACAGCACAAAGAGAAACATAGTAAGATAGGACTTAGGAGCAGGTGTAGTGGACCGTTGCCCCTTCAAGCCTGCAATGCCATACAATAAATTAATGACTAATCTGGCTGTGGTCTCAATTCCACTTCCTGTCTGCCCCCTGTAACCCTAGACTTTCTTATCTATCAAAAGTCTAACTCTGCTTTGAATAAATTCAATGACCCAGCCGCAATTGCTCTCTGGGGAAGAGACTTCCCCACACTAACGATCCTCTGAGAGAAAACAATTCTCATCATCACAGTCTTAAAAGGGAGACCTCTATATTTTAAGTAAGAAGTCTTACAACACCAGGTTAAAGTCCAACAGGTTTGTTTCAAACACGAGCTTTCGGAGCGCAGCTCCGAAAGCTCGTGTTTGAAACAAACCTGTTGGACTTTAACCTGGTGTTGTAAGACTTCTTACTGTGCTCACCCCAGTCCAACGCCGGCATCTCCACATCTATATTTTAAAGTATTGCAGATGTGCCTTCACCAAGGTCCTGTACAGCTGCAGTAAAACCTCCCTTTTATATTCCATTCCCCTTGCAATAGACTGTACCTACATACTAACCTTTTGTGATTCAAGTGCCAGGACGCCCAGATCTCTCTGTACAAGTTCTGTAATCTCTCTCCATTTAAATAGTGCACTGCTTTTCTATTCTTCCTGCCAAAATTGACAAATTGACTGTTCCCCACATTATATTTGAGCTGCCAAATTTTTGTCCTGTCTCTATATCTTTGAAGACTCTTTCCTACCTATAATAACAACAAAAACTGCGGATGCTGGAAGCCTGATATACTGTCTGACTTATCTTGGTGTCATTGACAAATTTAGTTAGCATAAATTCAGTCCCTTCATTGAAATCTGTTTCTTTAAATTTTTTTATTCTCCTCCTTTTTCACATTTGCTCCTGTGGTGAATCACAATCCTAGTAATTCACACTGTTGTATTGTATGTGTTGTGTCTTTGTAAGCTCGGTATTCGAGCAGTTGCATGGCTCTGCCCATAGGGGGAGATGAGGAGTCTGTACTGGGCTCCACCCTTGGCTCCGCCCATGGCTCCTCCCACTAACCGGAAGTATAAAGATCTGCAGTTGTGAGCCTGCTGCCAGTTCATCTCGTCGCAGGCAGGCTCAGTTGTAAGACTATTAAAATCACTGTACACTTCCTATCACGTGTCTTGTGAATTGATGGTCACATCAATTTAATAGTCTTAGGAAACTTGAAAAAAACGTTAGGAAACTTGAAAAAATCGACTATGGAATCAGCCCTCAAACCTGATTGACTAGAACTCGACGCGCAGGCTGCAGAGGCGAAATAAATCTTTCAACACTGGCTCAGATGTTTCAAGGCCTACCTGGCTGAATCAAGCACTTCAGAAACTACGGAGGAGCAGAAACTCAGCCTACTGCACGGCAAGGGTGAGCCACCGTATCTCTACTCAACTTAGCAGTACTACCTCCTATACGGCGGCCCTAGCCATGCTAGATCGAATGTACAAGAGGCCCATCAACGAGGTCTACGCACGCCACATTTTTGCGACCTGCCGCCAGCGCCCTGTGGAGTCGTTGGATGAATTCTTGCGCGATTTAAAGCTTTAGCTCGGGACTGTAATTATCAAGCTGTATCAGCCGAACAGCATATGGAGCTCGCTGTCCGAGATGTGTACGTGGCAGGGCTCAGGTCGAACTATGTGCGCTAGCGGTTACTTGAAAAAGGGGCCCAGAATTTAGAGGACACGGTAGAATTGGCTACCACCATGGAGGTCTCGTTCCGCAGCCTCACCTCGTTCCCTGCGGACCAAGCGACCCCATCCTGGGCCCCCGACCAGCGACTACCCCAGGCCTGCGCCGCGCGGCCACCCACCCACTACGCAGCCCCAGCACCCACCGCAGCACTGCCCGGCCAGCAACGCGACCTGCAGCAGCTGCGGTCGCAAAGGACACTATGCCCTGGTCTGCCTGGTGAAGAAATCCCCCTCTCCAAACTCTCCCGCAGCCCAGAGCACTCGTTTCCAAAACTCACAGGCCCGCAGGCCCCGAAATGCTGCGGCCTGTACTCCGACTCCGCCCCCACCCGACACGTGCGACTCATGGGGGCCGCCATCTTGGCAATCCCCCTCCACACGCCCGACCATGTGCGACTCATGGGGGCGGCCATCTTGCTCACCGCCCGCCACATGCGATCCACGGGGGCGGCCATCTTGGGATCCATCCTCTTCAAACTCTGAAACTCACCTCGAAGACTACGACCTCAGCGGACAGTCATCAAGGGGCCACTCCAGCATAGCTGATCGAGCCGCCGATTACCCGCAACTCAGCGCGGTCACGTTGGACCAGTCGCGTCTGAAACACCTCCGCAACTCAATGATGACCGTTAAAATCAACGGGTACAGGACACCGTGCCTCTTTGACTCCGGGAGCACCGAGAGCTTCGTACACCAGATCTGGTAAGACGCTGTTCGCTCCCTTGTTCCCTGCACGGCAAACTATCTCCCTCGCTTCGGGCTCACACTCCGTTCACCTCCAAGGGCGCACCGTCGCGACTCTAACGATTCAGGGCGCTAGCTACTCGAACCACCGGCTATACGTACTCTCCGAACTCTGCGCCCCACTCTTACTGGGACTCGACTTCCAGTGCAACCTCAAAAGCCTCACACTCAGCTTCGGCGGGCCCCTACCTCCACTCACTATCTGCAGTCTAGCAATGCTAAAAATCGACCCCCCTCCACTCTTTGCCAATCTCACTCCGGACTGCAAACCCGTAGCCACTCGCAGCAGGCGGTACAGCCTGCAGGATAGGGTCTTTATCAGAACCGAGGTCCATAGGCTTCAACGTGAGGGAATCATAGAGGCCAGTAACAGCCCTTGGAGAGCTCAGGTGGTGGTCGTCAAGACCGGGGAACAATTCCAAATGGTAATGGACTATAGCCAGACCATTAATCGTTTCACGCTCCTCGATGCGTACCCCCTCCCCAGGATTGCAGACATGGTGAATCAGATCGCCCATTATCGCATCTTCTCCACAGTGGATCTGAAGTCTGCTTACCACCAGCTCCCAATCTGCCCAGAGGACCGCCACTACACGGCGTTCGAGGTAGATGGCCGGCTCTTCCATTTCCTCCGTGTTCCCTTTGACGTCACGAATGGGGTCTCGGTGTTCCAACGAGCAATGGACCGAATGGTGGACCAGTACGGGCTGCGGGCCACGTTTCCGTACTTGGACAATGTCACCATCTGCGGCCATGATCAGCAGGACCACGACACTAACCTGCATTGATTTCTCCAGACTGCCCAGAAACTCCTCAACCTCACGTATAACACGGAGAAATGCATTTTCTGCACGACCAGGCTAGCCATCCTTGGCTATGTCATGGAAAACGAAGTCCTGGGCCCCGCCCCGGACCGTATGCTTACAACTCCCTCTCCCTCATTGTCTCAGGGCCCTCAAGAGGTGCCTGGGATTTTTCTCATATTATGCCCAGTGGGTCCCTCAGTATATGCGGACAAAGCCCACCCACTATTTAAGGCCACACTCTTTCCTCTATCAGATGAGGCTCGCCAGGCCTTCACCTGCATCAAGGAGGACATCGCCAAAGCGGCCATGCGGGCGGTGGTTGAATCCGTCCCTTTTCAGGTAGAGAGTGATGCCTCAGAGGTCGCTCTCGCAGCCACACTAAACCAGGCAGGGAGACCAGTCGCCTTTTTCTCCCAGACCCTCTCCGCTTCGACACTCCTCGGTCGAAAAGGAAGCACAAGCCATCGTGGAAGCTATACGTCACTGGAGGCACTACCTCGCAGGTAGGAGGTTCACTCTCATCACCGACCAAAGATCGGTTGCCTTTATGTTTGACAACTCACCAAGGGGCAAAATTAAAAATGATAAGATCCTACGGTGGAGAATCGAACTCTCCACCTACAAGTACAATATTATGTACCGACCGGGGAAGCTCAACGAGCCCCCAGATGCCCTGTCCCGCGGCACGTGCGCCAGCGTGCAAGATGACCGCCTGAAAGCTATCCACAATGACCTCTGCCACCCGGGGGTCACCTGGCTTGCCCACTACGTCAAAGCCCGAAATTGCCTTTCTCCACCGAGGAGGCAAAAGCCATCAACAGGGATTGCCCGATCTGTGCAGAGTGCAAACCGCACTTCTACAGACCAGACAGGGCCCACCTGGTAAAGGCCCCCCGGCCCTTTGAACGCCTCGCAATCGATTTCAAAGGGCCACTCCCCTCGACCAATCGGAATGTGTACTTCCTGAATGTCATCGACGAGTTCCCCCGCTTCCCCTTTGCTATCCCGTGCCCTGATATGACCTCCCACACAGTCATTAGGGCCCTGCACAGCATCTTCACCCTGTTTGGTTTCCCCAGCTACGTACACAGCGACAGGGGTTCGTCCTTTATGTGCGACGAGCTGCGTCAGTACCTGCTCGACAAGTGCATCGCCTCGAGCAGGACTACCAGCTACAACCATTCCAGCGCCTGTTCGGGGAGTAAGGGAATTGAACCTGCGCTGCTGGCATTGTTCTGCATTACAAGTCAGCTGTTTAGCCCACTGTGCTAAACCAGCCCCAACCTAGAGACAACAATGAAAATTTGAACAGAAAGGGGTGGAGGGAGGGTTGAGTCTGCGGGTTCAGAGTATTCCAAAGAATATTAAATATGACATAACAGCAAAGATTAATACTACACTCCTGTATGCTTCACCCGATGCTGGTGTCTATGTTTTTACATTGTGTACCATTGTATACCTTGTCTTGCCCTTTTACGTATTTTCTTTTCTTGTACTAAATGATCTGTTTGAGCTGCTTGCAGAAAAATACTTTTCACTGTACCTCGATACACGTGACAATTAACAAATCCAAATCCAAAGAAGGGAAATGATTGATTGGGTGGGGAGTATTTCCTTTTTTTAAATTAAAACTAGGAAATGTTTACCTGGGCAAGTATAACATTAATTTAAATAATATAAGACCAAGCAGGACTAGAACTAAATTAAGAAAATGATAAGTTAGTTAAAACACAATATGGGTGCCAAAGAAGAACTAGGCAATGTACCTGAATGACTACTGTCCGTTGGCCTTGATGTCTATCATTATGGAATGCTTCGAGAGGTTGGTCATGAGACATATCAACTCGATAACTCTATACTCACGAATGCCTTGGTCCACTGCAATTTGTGTACCGCCACAAGTGGTCCACAGCAGATGCCATCACTCTGGCCCTACATTCTTCCCTGGAGCATCTCGACAACAAGAACTCCTACGTCAGACTCCTATTCAATAACTACAGCTCTGCCTTCAACACATAATGCCAGCCAAGCTCATATCAAAACTCCAAAACCGAGGACTTGGCTCCTCCTTCTGTAACTGACGTCCTGACCCATTGACTACAATCAGTAAAGATAAACAATACACTTCCTCCTTGATAGTCCTCAATACCGGGCCCCTGCAAGGCTGCATACTTAGCCCCATAATGTACTCCCTATACACACACAAGACTGAGAGACAGAATTTGGCTCCAACTCCATCTTTAGATTTGTTGATGACATGACCGTAATGGGTTCGATCTCGAACAACAAGAAGTCAGAGGACAGGAGGGAGATAGAGAACCTAGTGGCATGGTGCAACCACAATAATCTCCCTCAACGACTTCCATTGGCAGCCATGTAGTGAGTGGTTGCACATTTGCTGGCTCCTGCTCAAGGCAGTTTTCTTTTGGTCTTTTCCTGCCTGAAGGGTTTAGTATTTGAGGGAAAAGGATAAAGAAGTGCCCGGGGAAGGTAATACTCCTCTGGTGTGGCTGATGGATGGATTTGCGGACAAGGAATGATGCGAGAAAGAAAGAGCACCGGGAGCAGGAGAGTCTTTATGGCGTGCCGCAGGTAAAGAAGACAGGGGACAAGGGGGTGGGAGAGGGTTGTTGGCATGGGTGTGGAGCAATTGGGAAGGAATCAACGGCTATGGACATCTGGGGGTGGTCATAGAGGGCCGCCTGACGTGGTCTGGCTCAAAAAAGGGTATGGCTGCTGGCTGGCAGCCCCCCCCTACCCCCGATAAGACGTAGAACATGAGGGGGTTGAATGGGCCTGTTAAAAGGTAACGTGTGTTCACGCATCGGAGGAGTCTGAAAGTCTGAAGGCAGATGTGGCATTTCTCAAGTAGACTCACCTGAACTTTGGGGAACCAGACGAGGCTGAGAAAGCGATTTGTGGGACAGGTGTTCCATTTGGGGGCATATGTGATGGTTATTGGGAAGTTGGAAGGGATGCAGGAGGTTCTGGTAAATGTTTATGGCCCAAATTGGGATGACGTGGATTTGTTGAGGCGGGTGTAAGGGGAGATCCCGGATTTGGATTGGCATCGGTTGATTATCGGGGGTGAGTTTAACACGGTCATAGATCCGAGCTTCGATTGGTTGAGCCCCAAGTCGTTGAGGGTGTTGACAGTGGTGGAGGAGCGGAGGGAGTTTATGGAGTGCATTGGGAGCTGGACCCATGGAGGTTTGGGAGGCTGAGGACGAAGGAGTACTTCTCCAACGTGCACCAAGTGTACACCCAGATTGACTTTTTGTGTTGGACAAGACGGTGCAGCTTGTTGTTTCTTACCACGTGTTGCATTGGTGGATTTGCAGGTGGCTCACGACCGCAATGGAGGCTGGATGTGGGGCTGCTGGTGGATGAGGAGATGTGTAAGCAGGTGAAGGCTGCCATTCGGGGCTACATGGAGTTGAACAAAGGGGGGAGGTCACAGCCTGTAGTCCGGGGGAGGGGGGGAGTTCATTTCAATTCGGGCAGATAGGGAGAAAATGGAGCAGGAGAGGAGAAGGCTGGCATGTGGCACAGGGTATAATCCTGAGATTACAACTCTAGGGGTCCTGCTTTTTAGCTTATTGCCTAACTCCCTGAACTCCTTCTGCAGGACCTCAACACTCTTCCTGCCTATGTCGTTAGTACATATGTGTACTACAGTCTTTGGCTGTTCACCCCCCCCCCCCCCCCCCTTTCAGGATGCCCTGTGTTTGTTCAGTGACATCCTTGACACTGGCACCAGGGAGGCAACATACCGTACTGGAGTCTCTTTCACATCCACAGAAGCGCCTATCTGTGCCCCTTACTATAGAGCCCCCCATAACTATCGCTCTCCTGCACTTTGCCCCCTCCTGTTGAGGAACAAAGCCAGTTGTGATGCCACTGTTCTGGCTGCTGTTGTTTTCCCCTGATAGGCTATCCCCCCTCCCCCCTCCCCCCCCCCCCCCCCCCCCCCCACCCCCAACTGTATCCAAAACGGTATACCTGTTTGAGAGGGGGACAGCCACAGGGGATTCCTGCACTGACTACCTGCCTTTTCTAGCGGTCACCCATCTGTCGGCCTGCACCTTTGGTGTGACCATGTCTCTATGACTCCTATCTATGACGCTTTCCGTCACCTACATGAAGTGCATTCAACTGCTGCTCCAACCGAACCACACAGTCTGTGAGGAGCTGCCATTGGTTACACTTGCTGCAGACGTAGTCGACCGGAACACTGGAAGCGTCACAGATCTGCCACATCTCACAGTTAGAGCACTAACTAAGTATTTATTTTAAATTAATTAACTGGTGGTTAAGTGTCACTCAGCAGGGTGCAGTACTCTAAATGTGAGATGTGGCAGATCTGTGATGCTTCCAGCGTTCCGCTCGACTACTTCTGCAGCAAGTACACATAGGTACTAACGACATAGGCAGGAAGAGTGATGAGGTCCTTCAGAAGGAGTTCAGGGAGGTACGACAGAAAGCTAAAAAGCAGGAACTCTGAGGTTGGAATCTCAGGATTACTCCCTGGGCCACGTGCCAGTGAGGCTAAAATAGGAGGATAGTGCAGCTAAACACGTGGCTAAACTGGTGGTGTAGGGGGGAGGGTTTCAGATTTCTGGGCCATTGGGATCTCTTCCGGGGCAGGTGGGACCTATACAAGAAGGATGGGTTGCATCTAAACTGGAGGGGCACTGATATCCTGGCTGGGAGGTTTGCTAGAGTCACTCAGCAGGATTTAAACTAGTATGGCAGGGGGGTGGGAACCAGAAAGTGAGCTTAAAAGGTGTAATAACTGAAGGTGAAATAGAGAAACAAAATAAGAGAACAACATCACCCTCAGAAAGAGCAAAAAATGTGACAAGTGTGAGAAGGGAGATGGTCAATGCAGGATTGAGGGTATTGTACCTAAATGCACACAGTATACGGAACAAGGTAAATGAGCTTTTTGCGTACATTGAAATTGGCCGGTACGTTATTGTGGGCATCACAGAGACATGGCTGCAAGGGGATCAGAGCTAGGATCTAAATATCCAAGGATATGTGTCCTATCAAAAGGATAGGCAGATGGGCAAAGGGAGCGGGGTTGCACTGCAAGTAAGAAATGAAGTTAAATCATAGCAAGGAGTGATATAGGATCAGAACGCGTAGAATCTCTGTGGGTAGAGTTGAGGAATCGCAAAGGTACAAAGACCCTGATGGGAGTTAAGTACAGGCCCCCTAGCAGTAGTCAGGATGTGGGGCAGTAAATAAATCAGGAGACAGAAAAGGCATGTAAAAAAGGCAATATTACAATAATCATGGGGGACTAGGTGGACTGGGAAAATCAGGTTGGTAGTGGATCCCAAGAAAAGGAATTTGTGGAATGTCTAAGAGATGGTTTTTTGGAGCAGCTTGTGACAGAGCCTATTAGGTAACAGGCAATTCTGGATTTGATGATGTGTAATGAGGCAGACTTGATTAGGGAACATAAGGTGAAGGAATGCTTCGGGAGCAGTGACCACAATATGATAGAATTTACCCTGCAGTTTGAGAGGGAGAAGCTGCAATCAGATGTAACAGTATTACAATTAAATAAGGGTAACTACAAAGACATGAGGGAGGAGCTGGCCAGAGTTGATTGGAAAAGGAGTCTAGCAGGGAAGACAGTGGAACAGCAATGGCAGGGGTTTTTGGGGTTATTTGGAAGGCACAGCAGAAATTCATCCCAAGGAGGAGGAAACATGCTAAGGGAAAGACAAGGGCCGGGATTCTCCCCTACCCGGCAGGGCGGGGGGGGTCCCGGCGTAGCGGAGTGGCGCCAACCACTCCAGCGTCGGGCCTCCCCAAAGGCGCGGAATTCTCTGCATATTTGAGGACTAGGCCTGCGCCGGAATGGTTGGCGCCACGCCGACTGGTGCCAAAACCGTTGCCAACGACCTTTGACGCCCGCCGGCCGGCGTCGGGGCTGGCCAAAAGGCCTTCGCCGGTTCGCGCATGCGCCTGTGCGTCAGCTGCTGCTGACGTCACCACCGGCGCATGCGCGGTAGGGGGGTTCTCTTCCGCCTCCGCTATGGTGGAGGCCGTGGCGGCGGCAGAAGAAAAAGAGTGCCCCCATGGCACTGGCCCGCCCACCGATCGGTGGGACCCGATCGCGGGCCTGGCCACCGTGGGGGCACCCCCCGGGGTCCCATCGCCCCCCCAGGACCCTGGGGCCCCGCTTGCGCCGCCGCCACCAGAGGTGGTTGAAACCACGGCAGCGGGATTGGCCTCATCATGGGCCGGAGCACTGCTGCAGGGGGCCCGCCCATCGGCGAGACGCAATTCCCGCCCCCGCCAATTCCCGGGTGGCGGAGAATTCCGGCCACGGCAGGCGAGGGATGTCAAGGACAGCATAAAAGCGAAAGGAAAAGCATACAAAGTGGCGAGGATTAGAGGAAAGCCAGAGGATTTGGAAGCCTTTAAAAGTGAGCAGAGGACAACTAAAAAAGCAATAAGGGTGGTGAAAATAAAATATGAATGCAATCTAGCTAGTAATATAAAGGAAGATAGGAAGAGTTTTTTTTCAATATATTAAAGGTAAGAGAGGCAAAAATAGAGATTGGACCACTGGAAAATGTGGCTGGAGATGTAATAATAGGAAACAAAGAAATGGCAGGGGATCTGAGTAGTTACTTTACATCACGGTACTTCACGGTGGAAGACAATGTGGAAAAGTGTGAGGTTATGCACTTTGGAAGGAGAAATGGAGGCATAGACTATTTTCTAAATGGGAAAGTGCTTAGGAAATCAGAAGTACAAAGGGACTTGGGAGTCATTGTTCACGATTCTTTTAAGGTGACCATGCAGGTTCAGACGTACATCCCTGGTCTTGTATTCTAGCCCTCTCGACATGAATGCTTGCATTGCATTTGCCTTCCTAACTGCCTACTGAATCTATGTTTTATGGTCTTATGGAATGGGGTGTTCGAGTTCTTTTAGAACATAGAACAGTACAGCACAGAACAGGCCCTTCGGCCCTCGATGTTGTGCCGAGCCATGATCACCCTACTCAAACCCACGTATCCACCCTATACCCGTAACCCAACAACCCCCCACCCCTTAACCTTACTTTTATTAGGACACTATGGGCAATTTAGCATGGCCAATCCACCTAACCCGCACATCTTTGGACTGTGGGAGGAAACCGGAGCACCCGGAGGAAACCCACGCACACACGGGGAGGATGTGCAGACTCCACACAGACAGTGACCCAGCCGGGAACCGAACCTGGGACCCTGGAGCTGTGAAGCATTTATGCTAACCATCATGCTACTGTGCTGCCAAAATTTTATAAGAGGCTTTACGAGTTGGAGCCCCAACTGGGGAGATGGAGATGGTGCAGTCCTTGGATGGGAATTTCCCCAAAGTGGAGGAGGAACTGGTTCAGGGACTGGGGGCCCCAATTGGGCTGAGGGAGGAGATGGATGGTATGGGGACGATTCAGGCAGGGAAGGCCAGATGGGTTCCCGGTAGAGTTTTATAATAAGTTTGGGGTGGATCAGGGGCCACTGCTGATGAGAGCGTGTATTGAAGCAAGGGAGAGGGGGAAATTCTACATTGTCGCAGACTTCCATCTGCCTGATTTTGGAGAGGGGCAAAGACCCGCAGAAGTGTGGGTCGTACTGCCTGATATCACTATTGAATGTGGACGCCAAGTTACTGCCGAAGGTGTTGGCATCGCGAATTGAGGACTGTGTGCCGGGGGTGATAGGTGAGGATCAGATAGGCTTTTTTTTTGAAGGGAAGGCAGTTGTCAGCGACTATGAAGAGCCTACTCAATGTAATCATGATGCCTTTGGAGGGGCAAGAGATGGAGGCAGTGGTGGTGATGGACGTGAAGAAGGCTTTCGATCGGGTGGAGTAGGCGCATTTGTTGGAGGTGTTGGGGCGGTTCGGATTTGGGGACGGCATTGAACACAGGGTCTCATTGTATGCGGACGACCTGTTATTATATATTTTGGACCCGGTGGACAACATCGGAGGCATCATGGAGATCCTGGGAATACAAATTGAATATGGGCAAGAGCGATCTGTTCCCGATTGAGGCCAGAGGCCAGCAAAGGAGACAAGGGAATTGCCATTTAGGGTGGTGGGGACGATTTTCAGGTATTTGGGTATCCAGGTGTCACGGAGTTGGGCGCAGTTGCATATACTGAACTTGGCTCGGCTGGTGGAGCAGATGAAGGCGGACCTCAAGAGGTAGGATGTGCTGCCTCTGTCATGACAGGTGCAGACAGTGTAAATTACGGTGCTGCTTCGGTTTCTGTTTGTATTTCAGAACCTCCCGATCTTTGGTCACAAGTAATTCTTTAGGAAGGTCAATGGGCTGATCCCCTGGTTTGTGTAGATGGGGAAGACCTCTCGGGTGCGGCGGGCTTTCTTGGAGCAGGGTGAGGGGGCTGACTTTGCTGAACATGTTGAACTGCTATTGGGCGGTGAACATCGCTATGGTAAGGAAATGGGCCATGGGGGAAGAGTTTGGTGTGGGGGCAGGTGGAGGTGGCATCATGCAGGGGCATGTGTTTGAGGGCTTTGTTGTTGGCGCCTTTACTGTTCTCACCGGCCAGGTACTCTGCGAGCCCAGTGGTGGTGTCAGGCCTAAGGATGTGGGGGGAGCATTTGGGGCTGGTGGATCCCTCGATGTGAGCGCTGAACTGTAATAATCATAGGTTTGTGCCGGCGGGGCTGGATGCGAGGTTTAGGGGGTGGCGGCAGGCAGAGATTGAGCATTTTGGCGACTTGCTTATAGGGGGCAAATTTGCGGGGCGGGATGACGTGGAAGAAGTGCATGAGTTCCCAGAGGAAATGGTTTTGGGTACCTGTGGGACTTTGTAAGGAGAGAGGTGCCGTCCTTTCCTGGGCTGCCGCCCCTGGGGTTGCAGGACAAAGTGCTGTTGAAGAATGAAATAGTGGAGGGGAAGTTGTTGGATATCTCTAAGGAGTTGATGGAATGGGAGGGAGCCCTGGTGAGGGATATTAAGTGTAAATGGGAGGAGGAGCTGGTTGGGGAAGTGGGAGCCAAGACGTGGGTGGAGGCCTTGCAAAGGGTGAACACGTCCTCGTCATGTACAAGTCTAAGCCTCATCCAGTTTAAAGTGGTGTATAGGGCTCATATGGCGGTGGCGAGGATGAGTACGTTCTTTGCGGGGGTAAGGGTACGTGTGGACTTTGCGCCGGGGGGCCTGCCAATCACATCCACATGTTCTGGGTGTGTCTGAGACTGAGGGGGTTCTGGCAGTAGTTCTCGGACATGATGCCCGAGGTGCTGGGTGCGGATGTGGTTCCAAGCCCAGAGGTGGCGATATTTGGGGTGTTGGAAGACCCGGGAATCCAGGGGGTGAAAGGGGCCAATGTTTTGGTTTTTGCCTCCCTGATAGCCTGTGTGTTGTTACTCGTGTCTTAATAAAGCTTGTAGTCTCAAGTGTGGAGAAGATGCTTTATTGTGAGTTTGTTCAGTTTCCAGAGCTCGACCTAGAACGACCTTCCAGTGCTAACTACCAGCTTTGCTTGCTGTGTGTGTCCTGCTTACCAGCCCGCCTGCTGTGAAGTGTGTCTTGTGTATATGTGTTGCTCCAAGTTCTGCCCTCAGTGAAGTGTGTCCTCACTTCCTGTCCTGATCTATTTATATGGCTCTCCCGTGCTCCCTCTAGTGGTTGCTCAGTTGTGTTGCATCTGGTTAACTTGTGATCACCACATCCCCCTTTTTCTCTTAACATATTTTCTGTACATCGTTAAAGAAAATTGTACATCCTGTCCCGGTGTATTTGTAGCTCTCCCTCTGGTGTTTGCTCAGTTGTTTTGTATCTAGTAAATCTACGATCACCCCATCCCCCTTTTTCTCTTTACATATTTGCTGTACATCGTTAAAGAAAATTATAGAAAACAGTTACTTATGATATGCGTATCTATACAGGTGATGGTGCTATTGCATACTGTACAAAGCCAATGTAGTTATATGTCCAATCTCAATAAAACATTTATGAGTCCAAACTTGATGAATTTGTTCAGAGCTTTTTTTTCTTTTTTTTTGTTGTTGTTGATGACGTGGTGATATTGATATTGCCAGTCCGCTGTGAATGTTGTTGGTGTTCCTTGTTATTTTAAGTACCCAATGCATCATCCCGAGGTGTTTGCATGGTCACATCACTGATGTTGACTGGCATGGACTTTTTTCTGTGCTTGTGGTGTTGATTTATTGTCTCATCCGCCTTGGATGCTGGTGTGCTTGCTCGTTCTGGAGCAGACGTGTGTTTATGCGATTCGTCGTCATCCCATGACATGTTTGTGGTCTTGTCATCGTTTTGCCATGCGCTGTGGCATTGTCCGTCATGTGCCAAGTAGTACCATTGTGTACAAGTCGTTGTTTCATTGCTGTTGTCTCTGTCGTTCCTGTTTTTGTTGTTTTCGTTGCCGTACTTGTTGCTGTTTTTGTCGTTTCTGTCTTTGGTGTTGTCGCTATCTTTGTTCCTGACTTTGTTGTTTTCGTTGCCGTTCTTGTTGTTGTTTTTGTTTCTGTCGTTGTCGCTGTCTTGGTGCCTGACTTTGGTGTTTGTCTTGTCGCGCTTCATGTTGCTTTTGTTCTTGCTGTTGTCGTTCTCGTTTCTGCTGTGCTTCTTGCTATTGTTGTTGGTCTTGTCGCGCTTCATGTTGTTTCTGTTCTTGCCGTGTTTCTTTTGACTTTTGTTTTTTTTGTTATACTCTACGAGTGTCCCGAGTGGATAATTTGAGTCATTTAGCATGCCGTCTCGCGAGTGGTGCGAATGATCTGATGTTGCATCGGTGCAGGTGACATCAATCAGTTGTGGAGAATTGGATTCCGCATCTTTGCTTTCTTGGTGCTCCTCTTCCGGAGTCAAAGTCTTCTCGATTACATTTGACGCGGTGTCTGTGGACTCTTGCCGCTCCTCTTCTGGAGTCAATACCTCCATGATTACAATTGACGTGGTGTCTGTGGACTCTCGGCGCTCCTCTTCTGGAGTTAAAATCTTCATGATTTCTGTTGATGTTATCTCACTGGACTCCAGGTGCTCCTCTTCTGGAGTCAAAATCTGCATGGTTTCTTTTTGTTTGGTGTCTCTGGACTCCAGGTGCTCCTCTTCTGGAGTCAAAATCTGCATGTTTTCTTCTGGCTTGGTCTCTCTGGACTCCAGGTGCTCCTCGTCTGGAGTCAGAATCTGCATGGTTTCTTTTGGCTTGGTCTCTCTGGACTCCAGGTGCTCCTCTTCTGGAGTCAAAATCTGCATGTTTTCTTTCGGCATCGTCGCTCTGGACTGTTGGGTGGCCCGACTCTGTGCTTCTGTACAGACAAGCTGAGAACTGTCAGTCTCGCTGTGATCCTGTACGTCGAGTGCGATCACCTTGTCACTGTTCTCGCTCTGTGCGTCGGTACAGACAAGCTGAGAACTGTCAGTCTCGCTGTGATCCTGTACGTCGAGTGTGATCATCTTGTCACTGTCTTCGCATGCAGTGGGTAGAGGTGCATTGTCTTCTTCTTGTTCATGTGAGCTTGTTAGACTTTCATAGTCTGCTTGTGGTTGCTCAGATACTGCGGGTTGACCTTCATGGTCTTGTGCATGCATGGTGTCAGTGGTGAGATGTACGTTGTCTTCTTCTTGTTCCTGTGAGCTTGGTAGACTGTCATAGTCTGCTTGCGGTTGCTCAGATACTGCGGGTTTACCTGCATGGTCTTGTTCATGCATGGTGTTCGCCAGGGAGTGTTTGCTTGCATCCCTTTTGGAGTCTTCCATTACTCGCACTGTGGAGCCTGTCATCACTCGCTCTGTGGAGTCTTCCTGTGCTCTTTGTGTGGCGTCGTCTTCGTCTTGGGTATTGCTGTCATCCAATGTATCGACGAGCTGCCATGGTCTCATGGTGTTGGATTCATCTACCATGAGTAGAGTCGTGTTGAGCTTTGCAACGGTGTCGCTGATGCTGTGATCAGCATGTCCAAATAACTCCTCCATGTCTGAGTAGTATTCCTTGATAGCCATTTCATCTTCGTTGGCTTCTTCTACCACGAGTTGATTCGTGTTGAAGTTTGCGACCGTGTCGCTGATGCTGTGAGAAGCATATCCGACTGACTCAGCTGTGTCTGAGTAGTATTCTTCGAAAAACAAATCATCTTTTGTTGTTTCGGAATTCTTTTTGTTCTCTTCACTTTGGGTGGTGCAGACTGCTTTTTTCAGGGTGTTGTGCAAGTTGTTTTTAACTGTTGGTGTAAGTTCAGGCGTTTTTCTGTGTTCTGAGGCAAGAAAATTTGTGTTTACCACTTTAAGTGTCTTATTTTCAATTTTCGGGCATTTCCCTTTTAAGTGGGCGTGGTCGGGATGCTCAGACGTCATGACGTCACGCGCAGGAATGCATTGCGCATGCGCAAATCGGCCTTCCTCCTTCACTGTGCGGTTTTGTTTCCATTGCGCATGCGCATAACGATCGGCACCGCGATATTTTTTGAACTGCGCATGCGCGGCTTCCGGTTCCGGCGCATGCGCAGACGCCATTTGTAGTTCTTTGCTTACCGGAGACTGCAAAATGTGCTCCAACGCCATTTTTTGCCGTTTTTCGCGGATTTCAGCGATTTTACTGTCCCACCAGGACTGCAAAATTCGTAAGTGATCTTCTCTTCCCGATTTGGACAGGGTTTCAGCCTTTTGGCTTTGTGAGAAATTCTTTTTATTTCTTCTTTTTGATCTGTACTTTTCATTCGCGATTTCTTGCTCTTTTGGTGATTTTTTAAGTTTTTGCATCACTCAGTCTCTGTGCAGTTTGGCCTCTGAGTATGTCTTGCTGTTCAAATTTCTCACAGTACTCTTCAAATTTGTTTAGTACCGTTTGTAAGCTGTTTCTGTCTTCACCTTTTGAGTATTTAAATCCATTATAAACTTTCCAAGCTTCATTTCCTTCGATGAGAATTGCTATTTTAATTTCGTCTGAGGCTGCTGCTGCATCATATGCTATGATAGCGAAATCGAACATTTGTTTAAACCTTTCCCAGACACGTCTTACTTTTCCAGTCGTGTTCAGGTGAAGTGGGTATCCAAGGCACATCCTCTCATCAGCAATGTCTTCCCAAGTCGAATGTCCAGCAGGAGATCTCCATACCATTCTTGGTTGAGATTTCCATGCCATTTTTTTTTTGTTTTCTGTATCTGCAGCTGAGTTGTCCTGTCATAAGCGTCTGAAATCACTCCTAGGTACCATGTGTTGTTACTCGTGTCTTAATAAAGCTCGTAGTCTCAAGTGTGGAGAAGATGCTTTATTGTGAGTTCGTTCAGTTTCCAGAGCTCGACCTAGAACGACCTTCCAGTGCTAACTACCAGCTTTGCTTGCTGTGTGTGTCCTGCTTACCAGCCCGCCTGCTGTGAAGTGTGTCTTGTGTATATGTGTTGCTCCAAGTTCTGCCCTCAGTGAAGTGTGTCCTCACTTCCTGTCCTGATCTATTTATATGGCTCTCCCGTGCTCCCTCTAGTGGTTGCTCAGTTGTGTTGCATCTGGTTAACTTGTGATCACCACAGCCTGGAGACGGATTTTGCTAGGGTAGCGGGACTTGGAGCCGCTATAAGTGGGAGTGTGGGTGAGTGACCTGGCAGAATTCCTGAGGCTGGAGAAGGTCAAGTTCACTTTGAGCGGGTCGACAGAAGGGTTCACCCGGAGGTGGAAGCGTTTATTGATTTCTTTGAGGGTTGAGGGGTCAGGGGTGGTAAGTAGGTTAAAATGGAGAATGCGGGATGTGGTGTGCGTCAGGTGGGTGGGTGTGGCTGTTCATTGAGTTATGTTCTTATTTTTAAAACTACAATCCCTCAATATCAGCAAAACTAAGGAGCTAGTCATTGACTTCAGGAAATGAAGTATCGTACAAACCCCTGCCCACAACAATGGTTGATAGCTTCAAATTCCTAGGTGAGCACATCACCAACAATCTGTCCTGGTCCATCCAAGTCGACGCTTCAACCAAGAAAGAACAACAGGTCCTATACTTTCTCAGGAAACTAAAGAAATTCAGTATATCTACATTGACCCTTACCCTATAGATGCACTATAGAAAGCATCCTATCTGACTGCACCACAGACTGGTATGGCAACTGCTCGGCCCAAGATCGTAAAAACTGCAATCGTGAATACAGCCCAGTGCATCATGCAAAATCGCCTCCCATCCATTGACTCTGTCTACACTTCCTGCTGCTTTGGGAAAGCAGGCAGCATAATCAAAGACCCCTTCCATCTGGGTTATTTTCTCTTCCGACCTCTTCCATTGGGCAGGGGTTGCAAAAGTCTGAGAACACACACTAACAGGTTCAGAAACTGCTTCTTCCCGCTGTTACCAGACTCCTGAATGAGCTTCTGATGGACTGAACTGATCTCTTCAAACATCTTCTCTACTGAGTAATAATAAACTTTTTATGCTTCACCCATGTATTTACATCGTGCATCTATGGATGTCCTGTTTTTTTCATGTATGAAACGATTTGTCTGAACAGTACGCAGAACAATATTTTTCACTGCACCTTGGAACACATGACAATAATTCAAATCCAATCCGGTTAGCAGGGCAAGTGATATGCTGCAGATGTAGTATGTAGTGTACGAGTCGTTCCTATGCATTTCCTTTGTTCAAAATTTATTTTATTCATTAATTTTGGATTGTGGACCCATAATCAGAATGTGCCTTTCAGCTGAAGACCCAAAGGTAAAATAGCCTGCTTGTCAGGACATTGTATTGGCAGGTTTTATATTTGGAGATGAGAGGCCAGACCCTTTGGCGCCAATGAAGAAGTCGATTCAGTTGGCAAACTGCCAACCAGTGGGTTGGCTAGGGACAGTGTTCTGCCAGACAATACTGTGATTGATTCCCGTGTGATGCTTTCTGAGAGAACTTGGCAGAAGTGTTTAGACCTTGGAAGGAGGAGCGCATTCTTTCTCACTTGCTGAAGTGAACAAATTGCTTTATTGCTCTGAAACCAGTGAGTGCTTGGAAACCTTTGTTGTAGAAATTATCCTGAATCTACAGAGAAGGTAGACAACCTTGCCAAAGAAAACCATCTCAAGCCTCGAAGAAAGGACCAAAACAAAAAACATTCTTCAGAAAAACATTAACTAGACGTCATCCCAGTGTATCATCTTTATCCAGTTATCAATTTCTTTTTACCTTTCTATCACCCTTTCCCTGTGTTGTTTGTCTGTGTGTGTGAGTAAAGAAGTTAGGAGGGGGGGGGGGGGGGGTTAAGCCAGTTACATTTGCTGTCCATTTAATCATAATACTGTACAGAATAGGTTATTTATGTTAAAGTTACACCAAACCTGGTGACTGTGGTTTATTGGACAGCCAAGGACCTAGGATAGTTGAAATAAAATCTAATTTTACTTGTGATGCGACTCTGGTTCAAGTGGGGCTGGAATTGACCGTGCACTAGCCCAGGGAGTCATGACAATGGGGTGGCCTCCAGTGTGAGCCATGGCAACTGTGTCTGCAGCCTAAGAAACTCCATCCGAGTTCATGAGCTGGAGTCTGAGCTTTGGACACTGATGCATCAAGGAGTGGGAAAGCTATGTGGATACTTGTTCCAGAAGGCAGTCACACCCTTCAAGCCAGGGTCTTCTGATTTGTTCCATCCTCAGCGACAGAAGGCGAAAAGTGGAGAAGCCTCAGTCTTTGGAATTACCCAAGAGGCCGAGTCTCTTGCAACTTGTATGGATGAATGTGGAGTCTGCGTTAACTGATAATTTAATTGTAGTGCAGGAAGCCATTCAGTTTAGGGCAGTAAATAGGAATGTATTTGCAGCAGTGTACAGTATAATCAGTGGGATAGATACAGTTCTCTGCAGCCAAGAGCTTGAGTCGAGAAGTGACGTAGTTTGCCAGGGTCCCGGAAATATGCTTGGGGCTCCACCATCTTGAGCGGGAGCTCCCCCAGTCGCTCCTCCTGACCCCTAGCATGGATTAGAAACAGCTCACTTTTCCCCACGTTCAACTTGTACCCTGAGAAGCTCCCAAAGTCCCTTAGGATCTGCATGAGCTCCCCCATCCCCTCTAGCGGGTCCAAAATATACAATAGCAGGTCGTCTGCGTAGAGGGAAACCTGGTGCTCTCCTCCCCCCCCCCCCACCCGGGGGCCTGGACGAGCCCCCTCCAGTTCCTTGAAGTCCTCAGCGCTATGGCCAACAGCTCAATTGTCAGGGCAAATAGTAGCGGGCATAGGGGGCACCCCTGCCTCGTCCCTCGATGCAGTCTAAAATACTCTGACCTCAGCCGGTTCGTGGATACACTTGCTACGGGGGCCTGATACAGTAACTTGACCCACCCTATGAATCCCTCACCAAATCCAAACCTAACACTTCCCACAGGTACTACCATTCCACCCTGTCAAAGACTTTCTCTGCATCCATTGCAGCCACTACTTCTGCGTCTCCTCCTTCTGAAGGCATCATAATAATATTCAGGAGCCTCACTTCCGGTGGCGGCAATGCGGAGCTAAGCCGCACGTTCGGCAGCTCCCGCGAATAACGGACTTTGGGGCTCTTTTCAGGGCCCCCAACGGAACTTCGTCGACAAATCCCGACGTGGGAAGAGGACTGGAGTCAATCCCTACGGTCCTATGGTCCGGACCAGGAGTGGGGTAAGAAGAAAAACGGTGGAAGCACCCCTGGAAAAGCGGGGGAAGAAAAACAAAATGGCAGCCGGCGGAGACCCGGAAGAGTGGAGGCAGTGGGCGCAGGAGACTCTGCTGCGCTGCCTCCAGGAACTTAAGGTGGAGCTGCTGGAGTCGTTGAAGGCTACCACCAGAGAGCTGATGGAGACTCAGACAGCCCAGGGGGCCGCGATCCGGGAGCTGAAGAAGCTGGCCTCCAAAAGGGAGGATGAGGCCGTGGCCGTCGCGGGGAAGGTGGAGATGCACGAGGCACTCCATAAAAGGTGGCAGGAGCGGTTCAAGGATCTGGACAACCGGTCGAGGCAGAAGAATTTGCGGATCCTGGGCCTCACGGTGGGGCTGGAGGGGTCGGACCTGGCGGCCTATGTGGTCGTTATGCTGAACTCGCTGATGGGAGCTGGGTCCTTCCAGGGGCCCCTGGAGTTGGAGGGGGCCCACAGAATTCTGGCTAGGAGGCCCAAGCCGAACAAGCCCCCGCGGGAGGTGTTGGTGCGGTTTCACCGGTTCGTGGATCGTGAGTGCGTGCTCCGGTGGGCCAAGAAGGAGCGGAGTAGCAAGTAGGAGAACACGAAGGTGCGGATCTTCCAGGACTGAAGTGCGGAGGTGGCGAAGCGGAGGGCCGGGTTCAACCGGACGAAGGCGGTGCTCTACAGACGGAGCGTGAAGTTTGGCATGTTGCAGCCGGCGCGTCTGTGGGTCACCTACAAGGACCGGCACCATTATTTTGAGTCCCCGGAGGAGGCGTGGGCATTTGTGCAGGCCAAGAAACTGGACTCAAACTGAGGGTCTAAGATGGGGGATGTTGTATAATAATGTACTTGTGTTTGCTCTGTTTAATGCAAGATGTGGGTTGACCTTAGGGTGGGTGGGGTGATGTCGTTATGTCTTTCTGTATGGGTCTGGTGGACGGGTTCGGGCAGGGGGGTAAACGGGGAGTGCGGGGAGCTGGTGGGGGGGACTGGCAATGGGAGTTGCCCTAGAGGTGGCAGGGCTGGGCAGGGTGAAAGCGCGGGCTTTTCTCTGGTTTCCTGCGCTGTGAGATGGTGGGGGCGGAGTCGGGGTTGAGAAGCGTGGGCCGTTCCTGGCTGTTTTTTTTCTCCCCCCCCGCGCAAGAGCTGATGATGGGCACGAAGAAGGAGGGGTAGTCCCATGTGGGGAGGAGTCGGAGGTAGGGCGGGAGCCGCCGGGGTCAGCAGAAGTTAGCTGGCTCACGGGAGTGCTATGGAGGGACGGGCGCAACTAGGAGGGGTCCTAGCCTGGGGGTGGGGTGGTTGCTGCTGAAACGGTCGGGAAGGAGCTGGAGGATGCAGGGGGTGCTGGGGGGGGGGGGGGGGGGGGGGGAGAGTTGCCACCGTGGGGAGCTGGCAGAGCGGGGGACGCTGGCCAGTGGTGGGCAGGGGATGGGTTATCGCTAATTGGCAGGGGAGGGGGGCAGGGAGCCTCTGATCCGGCTGATAACCTGGAATGTGAGGGGGCTGAATGGGCCGGTCAAACGGGCCCGGGTGTTTGCGCACTTGAAGGGGCTGAAGGCGGATGTGGCCATGCTCCAAGAGACACACCTGAAAGTGGCGGACCAGGTTCAACTGAGGAAGGGATGGGTGGGCCAAGTATTTCACTCAGGGCTGGATGAGAAGAATCGGGGGGGGTGGCGATCCTGGTGGGGAAGAAGGTGACGTTTGAGGTGTTAAATGTGGTGGCTGACAGTGGCGGGAGGTATGTGATGGTGAGTGGTAAGCTGCAGGGGGAGCGGGTGGTGTTGGTGAATGTTTACGCCCCAAATTGGGACGATGCGGGATTTATGCGGCGTATGTTGGGACGCATTCCGGACCTGGAGGTGGGGGGGTGGGGGCCTGATCATGGGGGGGGGGGACCTTAACACGGTGCTGGATCCCCCATTGGATCGATCCAAGTCCCGGACGGGTAGGAGGCCGGCGGCGGCTAAGGTGTTGAGGGGATTCATGGACCAGATGTGGGGGGGGGGGGGGGGGATCTCTGGAGGTTTGCGAGGCCAAGGGCCAGGGAGTACTCGTTTTTCTCCCACGTGCATAAGGCCTATTCGAGGATTGATTTTTTTGTCCTGAGCAGGGGGCTGGTTTCGAGGGTGGAGGATGTTGAATACTCCGCCATTGCCATTTCAGATCATGCCCCGCACTGGGTGGACCTCGGGCTGGGGGAGGAGAGGGACCAACGTCCGCTCTGGCGCTTGGAGGTGGGGCTGCTGGCAGATGAGGAGGTGGCCGAGAGAGTTCGGGGGTGTATTGAGAGGAACCTTGAGGCCAACGATAACGGGGAGGTCCGAGTGGGGACGGTCTGGGAGGCATTGAAGGCGGTGACTAGAAGGGAGTTGATTTCCATCCGAACCCATAGGGAGAGGGGGGAGCAGAGGGAGAGGGAGAGACTGATAGGGGAGATGGTGAGGGTGGATAGGAGATATGCGGAGGCTCCGGAGGAGGGATTGCTGGGGGAGAGGCGTAGCCTTCAGGCCAGGTTCGACCTATTGACTACCAGAAAGGCGGAAGCTCAGTGGAGGAAAGCACAGGGGGCGGTGTATGAATACGGGGAGAAGGCGAGCAGGATGCTGGCACACCAGCTCCGAAAGCGGGACGTGGCCAGGGAGATTGGGGGAGTGACGGATAGAGCTGGGAAGGTGGTGCGGAGGGGGGTAGATGTTAATGGGGTCTTCAGGAACTGTACCGGTCTGAACTCCCGGTGGAGGGGGGTGGAATGGGGCGCTTCTTGGACAAGCTGCGATTTCCGAGGGTGGAGGAGGGGCAGGTGGAGGGACTGGGGGTGCCGTCGAGCTGGAGGAGTTGGTTAAAGGGATAGGGAGCATGCAGTCGGGGAAGGCGCTGGGGCCGGATGGGTTTCCGGCAGAATTTTATAAAAGGTATGCGGACCTGTTGGTCCGGACCTTTAACGAGGCAAGGGAGGGGGGGGGGCTTTGCCCCTAACTATGTCACGGGCGCTGATTTCCTTGATCCTGAAGCGGGACAAGGACCCTCTGCAGTGTGGGTCATATAGGCCGATCTCGCTGCTAAATGTAGACGCCAAGCTGCTGGCAAAGATCCTAGCCACAAGAATAGAGGATTGTGTGCCAGGGGTCATTCATGAGGACCAGACGGGGTTTGTGAAGGGAAGGCAGTTGAATACAAACATACGAAGGCTCCTCAACCTTATTATGATGCCGGCTGTGGAAGGGGAGGCGGAGATAGTGGTGGCATTAGATGCGGAGAAGGCCTTTGATAGGGTTGAGTGGGAGTATGTGTGGGAGGTGTTGGAGAGGTTTGGGGAGGGGTTTGTCCGTTGGGTGAGGTTGCTCTATGAGGCCCCGATGGCGAGTGTAGCCACGAATAGGAGGAGGTCGGAGTACTTTCGGCTGTACCAGGGGACGAGACAGGGGTGTCCCCTGTCCCCCTTGCACTTTGCGTGGCAATTGAGCCCCTGGCAATGGCGTTGAGGGAGTCAGGGAACTGGAGGGGCCTGGTGCGGGGTGGGGAGGAGTATCGAGTGTCGCTTTATGCGGACGACCTGTTGCTGTATGTGGCGGACCCGGTGGGGGGGGGATGCCGGAGGTGATGAGGATTCTTAGTGAATTCGGGGGCTTCTCTGGGTATAAGCTGAACCTGGGGAAGAGCGAGTTGTTCGTGGTGCACCCGGGGGATCAGGAGGAGGGGATTAGTAGGCTCCCACTGAAGCAGGCAGGGAAGAGCTTCAGGTACCTAGGAGTCCAGGTGGCTGGGAGCTGGGGGGCCCTGCACAAGCTCAACCTCACGAGGTTGGTGGAGCAGATGTAGGAGGAGTTCAAAAGGTGGGATATGTTACCACTGTCACTGGCGGGGAGGGTGCAGTCCGTTAAGATGTCTGTGCTCCCGAGGTTTTTGTTCCTGTTCCAGTGCCTCCCCATCCTTATCCCGAAGACCTTTTTTAGGAAGGTCAACAGGAGGGCCAACCTCTGTGGGTACTATTGGGCTGCCAACGCAGTGATGGTGCGTAAGTGGGTAATGGACGGGGAAGGGGCAGCATCGAAGAGGATGGAGGTGGCGTCCTGTGTGGGCACGAGTCTGGAGGCGCTGGTAACAGCGCCGTTGCCGCTCCCTCCAATGAGGTATACCACGAGCCCGGTGGTGGCGGCTACCGTCAAAATTTGGGGGCAATGGAGACGGCATAGGGGAGAAGTGGGGGGCTCGATGGAGGCCCCGATACGGGGGAACCATCGGTTTGTGCCAGGGAGCATTGATGGCGGATTTCTGGGCTGGCACAGGGTAGGGGTTAGGAGGTTGAGGGACCTGTTTGTGGAGGGGAGGTTCACGAGCTTGGGGGAGTTAGAGGGGAAGTTTGGGCTCCCCCACGGGGAACATGTTCAGGTACATGCAGGTTAGGGCGTTTGCCAGGCAGCAGGTGGAGGGGTTCCCCTTGCTGCCCCCACGTGGGGTACGGGAGAGGGAGGATTTCGGACACATACCGGGTAATGCAGGAGGTAGACGAGGCCTCTGTGGAGGAACTGAAGGGGAAATGGGAAGATGAGCTGGGTGAGGAGATTGAGGAGGGGACGTGGGCGGATGCCCTGGAGAGAGTGAATTCCTTCTCTTCCTGTGCAAGGCTTAGCCTCATACAGTTCAAGGTGCTGCACAGGGCCCACATGACTGGGACGAGGATGAGTAGGTTTTTTGGGGGCGAAGGCAGGTGTGCTAGGTGCTCGGGGAGTCCAGCGAACCACGCCCATATGTTCTGGGCATGCCCAGCGCTGGGGGAGTTTTGGAAGGGGGTAGCAAGGACGGTGTCGAGGGTGGTAGGATCCAGGGTCAAGCCAGGCTGGGGACTCGCAATTTTTGGGGTTGCAGTGGAGCCGGGAGTGCAGGAGGCGAAAGAGGCCGGTGTTCTGGCCTTTGCGTCCCTAGTAGCCCGGCGGAGGATCTTGCTTCAATGGAAGGATGCGAGGCCCCAAGCGTGGAGGCCTGGATCAATGATATGGCGGGGTTTATTAAATTGGAGAAGGTGAAATTAGCCCTGAGGGGCTCAGTACAAGGGTTCTTTAGGCGGTGGCAGTCTTTCCTGGACTTCCTGGCGGAACGGTAGGGAAATAGGCCGGCAGCAGCAGCAACCCCGGGGGGGGGGGGGGGGGGGGGGGGCGGTTTGGTTCGGTGGGAGGGAGAACTGTGTACATGGGTTTGTGGGATGTGGCGGGTGTTATCTCTTTCCCTTTTGTTGTTTGGGTGTTTTTTTTTCTTTTGTTTGCAGTTGCTTTTGAAGTTGGGTGGGTGTTGGTCTTGGGTTTTTACCACGGTTGTTTTGTTAATATTGCTTTGTTGTTTATATTTTGTGAAAATCTTAATAAATTTAGATTTTTAAAAAAATTAATATTCAGGAGCCTCCTCACATTTGTGTTCAATTACCTGCCCTTGACGAAACCTGTCTGATCCTCCTAAACCACTTGCGGGTCGCAGTCCTCTATTCTGGTAGCCAAAGATTTTTGCCAGTAGTTTGGCATCCACATTCAGGAGCGTTATCGGCCTGTAGGACTCACATTGAAGTGGATCCTTCTCCCTCTTCAAAATGAGCGCGATCAAGGCTTGCGACATCGTCAGGGGAAGGGTTCCTCTCTCCTTTGTCTCGTTAAAGGTTCTTAGCAGGAGTGGGCTCAGTAGTTCTGAGAATTTGTTATAAAATTCTACAGGGAACCCGTCTGGACCCGGGGCCATGCCCGACTGCATACTTGCTAGGCCCTTAACTATCTCCTCCAACTTAATCGGGGCCCCCAGTCCCTCCACCAGATCTTCGTCCACTCTTGGGAACCTCAATTGATCCATAAATTGCTTCACCCCTTCCCTTTCCCTCGGGGGTTCGGACTCGTACAGTTTACAATAAAACTCCTTGAACACCTCATCAATCTTCTCCGGGCCCAAGACTGTATTACCTTCCTCATCCCTCACTCCCCCATTCTCCCTGGCCGCCTCTCTCCTGCGAAGTTGGTGCGCCAGCATCCTACTTGCTTTCTCCCCATACTCGTGGACTGCCCCTTTCACATTCCTCAGCTGTGCCTCCGCCTTCCCAGTGGTCAGCAAATTGAACTCCGCCTGCAATCTCCAGCGCTCCTTTCGCAGCCCATCCTTGGGGGTCTCCGCGTACTTCCTGTCTACTCTAAGCATCTCTCCCACCAGCCTCTCCCCTCTGTGGGACCTAATAGAAATCCAATCCCCTCTAATAACCGCCTTCATAGCCTCCCAAACCATTGAGTCTTTTGTTGTCACATAGTTTTGGATGCTCCTCCTTATCCGCCCACACACCTCTTCGCACCTAGCAGTCCCACATCCAGTCTCCAGTCGCAAGTCCACCCAGTGCGGGGCATGGTCCGAGACTGCAATGGCCGAATACTCGACCCCCTCCACCCTCGGGATTAATGTCCTGCACAACACAAAAAAGTCAATCCGCGAGTAGACTTTGTGGACGTGGGAGAAAAAGGAGAACTCCTTCACCCTTGGCCATGCGAATCTCTATTGGTCCACGCCCCCCATCTGATCCATGAACTCCCACAGCGCCTTGGCCGCCGCTGGTCTCTTTCCCGACCTGGACTTACACCGGTCCAATGCCGGATCTAATACAGTGTTAAAGTCCCCCCCCCATGATCAAGTTACTTGACTCCAAGTCTGGGATTTTACCCAGCATGCACCTCATGAATTCCACGTCGTCCCAGTTCGGGGCATAGACGTTCACTAATACCACCCGGGCCCCCTGCAGCTTGCCACTCACCATAATATACCTGCCCCCCTTGCCCGCCACAATACTCCCTGCCTCGAATGCCACCTGTTTACTAACCAGAATTGCCACCCCCTCTGGTTTTGAATCCAGCCCCGAATGGAACACCTGGCCCACCCATCCCCTCCTTAACCTCGTTTTGGTCAGCAAGTTTTAAGTGCGTCTCCTGCAGCATGGCCACGTCCGCCTTTAATCCCTTTAAATGCGAGAACACGCGGGCCCTCTTGACCGGCCCGTTCAGACCCCTCACATTCCACGTGATCAGCCTGGATGGGGGTGGGGGGTGGGGGGTGGGGGGTTGACCCCCCCCCCCCCGCTGATTAGCCATCTCCCCTATTCGGCCAGCCACGTGCCCGCGTCCCCCTGCTCGCTCCAGCCCTCCCGCCGGAGGCCCCCCAGCCCGACTCTCCATCCGCCCCCAACAGTTGGCTCCCCTTCAGGCAGCAAAGCAGCACCCCATTCCCCCCAATCCCAACCCCCCGTGCCAAGCACCGGCTTAGCAATGATTTCCCACCATTACGCTTCCGTAAGTCAGCTGACCCATGCTGACCCCGGCCGCTCCCGCCTCTACCTCCAAACTTACTATTGTCTCCTCCTTTGGGCCCCCAACCCCCCCTCGGTAAGAGGGCAAGAGCCATCCAGATTCTTCCCGTGCAACGAAAAACACAACCCGGGCGTTACCCCGCCCCCCGAGAGAAATACAGAAAAAAACCCAGAAAAAGAAAAGCGAATAACTTAAATTCTACTACAAATCTTACATCAGGCCACCAACCGGTTACACATCCCCGCCAGAGTGTTTCACCCACGTGCAGCTGCCCTTTAGTTCGAGTCCAGCTTTTCCTGCTTAATAAATGTCCGCGCCTCGTCCGGCGTATCAAAGTAATGGTATGTTACCCAAAGCCTCGCCGGATGCAGGAGCCCGAACTTCACCCCTTTGCTGTGGAGGACCGCCTTAGCCCGGTTGAATCCCGCATGCCTCTTAGCCAGTTCAGCTCCCAAGTCCTGGTATATGCGAATCTCGTAGTTCTCCCACTTACTGCTCTGCTCCTTCTTTGCCCAACGTAAGACACGATCCCTGTCTGTGAAGCAGTGGAACCTTATCACCATCGCCCTCTGTGGTTCGTTCGCCCTAGGCTTCCTCGTGAGGACTCTACGTGCTCGCGTCCGCCTCCTCCGCACCTTCAGGGAGGCCCAGAATCCGCAGGTTGTGACTCCTAGACCTATATTCGAGGTCATCCAGTCTCTCCTGCCACCTCTTGTGTAGGGCCTCGTGCGCCTCCACTCTGACTGCCAGGCCCAGGATCTCACCCTCATTATCAGATACCTTCCTCTCCACCTCTTTAATCGCCTTCTCCTGCACCTTCTGAGTCTCCACCATCTTTTCCATAGAGGCCTTCATAGGGGCCATCTCCGTCTTCAGCTCTACGAAGCAGTTTCTCAGAAACTCTTGCTGCTCTCTCAACCACTGGGCCCATGCTGCTTGGTCCACCCGGGCCGCCATTTTCTCCTCCCTGACCCGCTCCGCTTACTTCCCCGCAATCACTCTTTTAACGGCCCCGCTCCTGGTTCCCTCCATGCAGCAGTGGCAGGGGGGGGACCTCTCCAGCATCCTTTGCCATGCCAGGAATCACCACCAAAGTGCCGTTGCTGCTCCGTTTAAAGGCCCGAAACTCCGATCCCGGCGGGAGCTGCCGTGTGCGTGACCTATTCGGACATGGCCGCTACCGGAAGTCCGTATTTTCCAAATTTTCTTCCATCACATGTGCAAATATTAAAATCAAGCAAAGGTTGTTCCACAAAGTTTATTCCCAAAATACACATTAAAAAATAAAATGTTAACTACAATTCATTGGCCTGGATCACAAAATTTTACATGATCTTTGAAACCAAAAACGTAACCAAAATAAGGTAACAAAAAAAAAAACTGCAAGTCAAGTTTAACTGTCATTTAAAAAATCCAAGTTGAAATGAGTTTTTAAAATGGCAGTAGACCTTCTGATCAACTGATGTATAACTTTGAATGTAAAGGAAAAATTGCAAAATAAAAGTTGAGGCTAGAAGGACAAAAACATATGGAGATGTAGTTTGATTTGGGTTTTTACTCCCAATTTTCTGCTGTTACTGTTCTTCTAAAGCTAGTTACTTATTGAAGACTTCTGATTAAAATGCAATAACAATGAAGATTTCACAAACTATGTTCATAAGTTCAAACAGAATTATAGAATTTTGGTCACTAAGAGATTTGCAATGTTTTGGAAAGGAGACAAATGCACAATCACATGTTAAATGTCTGTTTGACAGCTTTCAGTATTCTACCATCGTATAATATATCCATGGATTTAAACACCTAAAATATTTTTTTTCAATTCATTTTGAGATTCATTCTCAATTACAACCTGAATTGTCCTTATAATATGATGGGAATATGCAAACATTTTCTGTACTTCAACAACAAAACGTTTGCTGCAGCACCGCTTACATAGCCTACTTCACCCTAGTGTGGTTCCGAAGCCAACCGAATTGCACATCTCCATTGGAATAACGGCCAAAACATTTTGCAATGCTCTGTCTTAATTTGCTGAATCCATGTATTCCTTTATCGTTATCAGGTCTGTTTAATTCCTTTCTTCAAGGTTGTCAAAGATGGAAAAACTGTCACATTCTGAAAAAACTAAAAGGGAACATAAGGTGATATCAATCCAAATGTTTCTTGAACACCAAAATAATAAATATCATAACTTTTGGTACCACATAACTAGGCTACAGTGTTGACTGCACCATTAATTCTGCAGTTTTATGCTGGTTTTGCTTGGTTTTAAAAAATACTTATTTTTATTCTCCTCCTTTTTCACATTTTCTCTGGTTTTGCTTGTTAAATGAGCACACCACCCAAGTTGATTTACATTTCATGTTATAGCGCAGTTAATGTACAGAAATACTGACATAAAATGTGAAAAGCCACAATAAATATGGCACTTCAGTTCATATGCCTGGAATGAGAAAAGATTTTAAAAAATTTTTAAAATAATTTTTATTCAAGTTTTTCAACAACAAATTTTCTCCCCACAGTTAAAGTAGACAAGGTGTGGTTCTACACCAAAACAAGAACTCCCCTCCCCCCCAAAAACAGAATAATAAATAATAACAAACAACAATACAAGAAAGAAGAATATAACAAGCCCACCGTCGCAAAAACAATCCCCCTTAACCAGCCCCGAAACCCCCCCCCCCAGGTTGCTGCTGAGACTGACCACCCTCTACCCTTTCGCCAGGAAATCAAGAAGGGCTGCCACCGCCGAAAGAACTCCTGTACCGACCCCTTCAGGGCAAACTTAACCTTCTCCAGCTTGATAAACCAAGCCATGTCGTTGAATGAGAAAAGATTTATTGACGGTTCTCTAATCCACCATGTCATCGGTATATTGAATAAAACTCAAAATATTTTTGCTCACTTACTTTCCTTGCAAGGTTATGTCAATCATTTAGCATGCAGAGTAAAGAAATTAATTTTATCAAATAGTTTTTTCCTAATATTTGCTAAACAATAGTTTTAAAATGACCTGTTCAGAATCCCAACTGATGTTGTTGGGGATTAAAATCATGTGGGAGGACGAGTGAAGGGAGGTTATGGAGGACGGTCTGTGGTGTGAAGTACTCCAGAGGGCAAATACCTCAACCTCGTGGGGCTGATCCAGCTGAAGGCCATGTATGGGGCACACGTCATGAGGGCATGGATGAGCCGACTCTGAGGGAGTGGAGAATGTGTGTGAGCGCTGTGGAAGGAGCCCCGCAAATCATGTTCACATAGAGAGTTATAGAGAAAATACAGCACAGAACAGGCCCTTCGGCCCACGATGTTGCGCCGAACTTTTGTCCTAGGTTATCATAGAATTTTGGACAATTTGTCATGGCCAATCCACCCAACCTGCACATCTTTGGACTGTGGGAGGAAACCGGAGTACCCGGAGGAAACCCACGCAGTCACGGGGAGGATGTGCAGACTCCACACAGACAGTGACCCAAGTCGAAATCGAACTTGGGACCCTGGAGCTGTGAAGCAATTGTGCTATCCACAATGCTACCGTGCTGCCCTTAAGAAGTTAACCTACACTCCCTTATTCTACCCTAATCCAAGTACCTATCCAATAGCCGTTTGAAGGTCCATAAATTTTCCGACTCAACTACTACCACAGGCAGTGCATTCCATGCCCCCACTACTCTCTGGGTAAAGAACCTACCTCTGACATCCCCTCTATATCTTCCACCATTTATCTTAAATTTATGTCCCCTTGTAATGGTGTGTTCCACCCGGGGAAAAAGTCTCTGACTATCTACTCTATCTATTCCCCTGATCATCTTATAAACCTCTATCAAGTCGCATGTTTCGGTCCTGCCCAAAGCTGGAGGGGTATTGGAGGGAGATTTTTAAGGTCATCTCAGGTTGGTATATGTGGGGCGGTATTCTTCGTTAAGGCCAAAAATCGCGGAGGCTGTCGTGAACTCGGCCGTGGTTCACAACGCCCTCGGGGCCCGCTCCCCGCACCTAATTCACCCCCACCCGGGGGGCTAGGAGCGGGCCCCCGTCGTTCCCGGCCGCAACCTCGGCCGCCAGAAATGACGCGCGAACGGCGCTTTTCATGATGTCATCCGCGGATTGCCGGTTCCAACCCGCGCATGCGCGGATGACATCACCGCGCAGACGGCATGAACCCGCGCATGCGCGGTGCCGTCTTTCTCCACCGACGCCCGTCACAACGTGGCGGCTTGATCTTGCCGGGCGGCGGAGGGGAAAGAGTGCGTCCGTTTTGGACGCTGGCCCGACGATCGGTGGGCACCGATAGCGGGCCTGTCCCCTCCGGAGTACAGGCGCGGTGCTCCCATCCAAATCGGGCCCCTAGATGCCCCAAACAGGCATCTGCCGCCCGTTTCACGAATGCAGCGACCAGGTGTGGTTGCTGCCGTGGTGAAATGGGCGTGAAGGGTCGGCCCGCTCGGCCCATCGAGCTCGGAGAATTGGCATTCGCCGTGAAAAACGGCGAGCAGCGATTTTTCTGCGCGCGGGGGGAGCGGAGAATTCCGCCCCTGAGTTTGGAACCAGGGCCTCTAGAAGCCATTTTTGGGGTGTCGGACCAGCTCAGGCTGCAGGCAGGTGCGTTGGCAGATTTTTTAGCTTTTGCCTTGCTGATTGCCCGGAGGTAGGTCCTGCTGGTGTGGAGGTCAGCTTCTCCGGCTTGGCGGGGGGACCTGTTGGAATTTTGACGCTCGAGAAGGTGAAGTTTGAGCTGAGGGGGGAGGATGGAAGGGCACTTTTAAGAATTGGATGCCATCGAACATTAGTGGGGGGCGAGTTGAGCACATTGTTTATGGGATGACCGTTGATTCTCTTTTGGCCTTTTTGTTTTGTTGTATTTGGAATGTACGAGTGTTTGGGTTTATATATTGAACGGGACGCTGGTTGGGGGATTGATATTGTATTTGTTATTGTTGGTTATATTTTGTTGTGTATTTGATAAAAATGTGGAAATTGAGGAGAATAAAAAAATAAGAATCTCAACTGAAATGAACACCAGGAGTGATCAAGATTGGGCTTGGTTATGCTTGCTCTTTCATATGTAGGGTTTTCATAATGCGCCTGGCAAGGACGGCAGCACATTCTTCCATGTAGTCGCTATCTTGGGTTAAGCTTGAAAACAGCACCAAAAGTTGAAACCTCATGTAGGCTACAGTGCAACAAAAAGGATAACCTATGCTCAACTGACCCCAACTCTGAAGCAGTGATGTTTCTGATGGAAAAGGTAGGGTCTGCAGGCTTGAATTGCATTAGTTGTTGATGCACCATCAATCGGACACGAGACGAGAAGTAGTTCCAAGCGACAGGCTTTAATGCACAAGATATGTGCCCGGCAGTAGACGTACTGAGAGAAAGGCCGACTGCCAGCCTCGTAGGCGGAGCTACCTACCTCTCAGCCAATCGGCAGGGAGGCACATGACTTGCCTCAGCCAATCAACAGAGAGGCACATGACTTGCCTGGGCCAATGGGCAGCGCGTCTTCTGCACCAATGGCAGCTCGGTTCTAGGGTACTGTAATGTCCCTAGTCATACTACCACAGTTGTAAATAATTTTTTTGCCCAATACAGAGCAGCAAGAGATTTAAAGTACCAATTTTGAAGTACTGAAATGAGAGATCACATCTCACCCATTTTCTTTCTCAGATTTGTTCCCGAATGGAGTCATTTGATTAACAGTCAAGTTTTCTCTGCTAAATTTGTGTCTTGTATCGTGAGGAGTCCTTAATTCTGCATCATAAATTTGCAGCATCTGGTACACAGATTAAATTATCAATATACTATGGCAAAAAAAGGTAAATTGCAAATTAAAAATAAACATTAAATTTTAATCATACTTTTGAATGCATACACAAAATCAAAAAAATTGCGATAAATGGGTCATAATTTTGCCACACAAGAAATTTAAGCAAAGAAGATGCATCTGTACCAGGTTTCTGAAACAGATATCAACTTGTATTTGTATTGCGTCTTTAACTTAGTAAAACATAATGAAGTCAGAAAATTAGAGTCATTATGCCACAAGAGGACATTCGACCTCTTGGGAACACACCATTTCTCTGTGGAGCAATTCAAGATCAGTCCCATGATCCCAATCTATCTCCAAAGCCATGTAAGCTTATTTCTGCCAACTGCCCATCCAATTTCCTGTTGATGTCATTCATTGCCTCTGCTTCCATCACCCTTGTGAGCAGCAATTACCACTTTGCATAAAAGGGTTGCCTCTCACATCGCCCCTGCGTCTTTTCACCCAAAACCTTCAATCTTCTAGCTCTAGCACCACTAGCTAGTGGAAATAGCTGTACTTTGTCTACCTTATCCAAACCGGTCATCATCTTGTGTGAGGAGGTATTGGAGAAGTGACGGACTTAAAGTGGACAAATCCCCAGGTTCGGATGAGTTGTATGCCTGGCTGCTGTGGGAGGCAAGGGAGGAAATTACAGGAGCTCGGAAACAAATTTTTAATTCCTCTTTGGCCACTGGGCGGTGCCAGAGGATTGGAGGATGGCTAATGTGGTTCCACCTTTCTAGAAGGATGGTAGAGATAAACCAGCGAGTCTCACATCAGTGGTAGGGAAACTATGAGAGAAAATTCTGAAAGAGAGAATTAGTCTCCATTTGGAGAGGCAAGGTTTGATCGGGGATAGTCAACATGGCTTTGTCAGAGGAAGGTCATGCATAACGAATTTGATTGATTTTTTTGAGGTGGTGATTGGGTGTGTAGATGAGGGTAGTGCAGTTGATGTAGTTTATATGAATGGCAGGACACTAGGAAGTTCAGAGGAACAGAGAACTGTTGATCCACAGGTCTCTGAAGGTGGCAGAACAGGTTAATAGGGTAGTTAAGAAAGCATACGGGACACTTGCCTTTATCAGTCACGGCATAAATTACAAGAGGGAGGTCAATTTGGATTTGTACAAAACTTTGGTTAGGCCACAGCTGGAGCAGTGTGCGCAGTTCTGGTCGAGGGGGCATAATTTAAAAATGAGGGGCAGAAGTGAGGGGCAGCACGGTAGCACAGTGGTTAGTACTGTTGCTTCACAGCGTCAGGGGCCCAGGTTCGTTTCCCGGTTTGGGTCATTGTCAGTGCGGAGTCTGCAAGTCCTCCCCGTGTCTGCGTGGGTTTCCACCGGGTGCTCTGGTTTCTCCCACAAGTCCGAAAAGACCATTAGGTGAATTGGACATTCTGAATTCTCCCTCAGTGTAGCCGAATAGGTGCCGGAGTGTGGCGACTAGGGTATTTTCACAGTAATTTCATTGCAGTCTTAATGTAAGCCTACTTGTGACAATAATAAAGATTATTAGATTATTATTAAGAGGTTTAGCGGGAATGAGGAAAAATTGTTTCACCCAGAGTGTGGTAGGAGTCTGGAATGTACTGTCTGGGAGGGCAGAAGAGGCAGGAAATGGTGGTGCAGTCGTTAGCACTGCTGTCTCACGGAGACTGTGCTGTTCTCTATTCTGCTTTACCTGGATGGCTTGGATGCATAGTGTTGAATAAAGAACACAAAGCTTTGTTAACGAACAAAACTATAAATTTATTACACTACTAAGATTTGTTCACATTCTTAAAGTAAAAAGTTACTGTATTAAACTATGCTATCTCTAAGTAACAGAACTCTCAACTGCTCTCTCTACCTAATTCCTCACTCCTGCTACCACCTTCATTTGTCTTTCCGTATTTTCTGACCCACAAGGCTCAGCTTCATCCCTTATATACTCATAGGACTAGCTCTCTCTAGTGGCTGTCTGTACACATTTCATTAACCCTTGCATTGCCTTCATGTATGATAATACCACATCCACCTTTCTTTCTAAAGAAAAATTATTACACTTTTAAGACATTTTTCTTTCACTCTTATGTCATGCAGTATTAATCAGAAATGCATCATCCTGTTCCATTACTAATGACTATACATGTCATACTATCCTCCTTGTTCCTGGTTCTTGTCTGCAAGAGAATTGGCGATTGTTACAAACGTATATCAACATCATTATTTGCTCATCACACGCATTGAGTACTAGTTAACAATGATTTAAACTGTTCAAACTTTTTTTTACAGTCCACAAATTTGAGTATGCACTCAGTCTTCACTGTGGTAGTGTGTTACAGCACCAAGTCATCAGTCCAATCCATCAAATGTTCGAATGGTTGAACCATGTTTCTTTCTGTGCTTGTGATGTTGCTTTTATGTTTCCTTTGCCTGCTTGGTTTCTGGTTTTACAGCAAATACCAACTCATTAAATTTGTTGGCATGACTTCTTTTTTGTCTAAATAATATCCTATTCTTCCTGACATTGGTGCCATTATGCGTGAATTTTGTACTGTCTACACACGCATTTGTCCATGTTACCTCGACCGGTAGCTGTGTTTCACACGCTGTCCTGCAGTCCCTTGCTCTGTTGCCATCTGGATTGCTTACTGTTTGTTCTGTTAAGTGTGACTGCAAATTTCAACACTTTTGTTGTCATTCAAGCGCCATGTGTCGTTGAATTGTCTTTTGGTATCACAGTCGTACCTCTGAATATATACTGTAGTACCATAACTTATTCTTGGTGCGCACAAGATAGTTCCTTGTTGATTGGTTGATCCAATTCTAATCTGTTTACCATCCGTGTCCTCAAGATTATCTGATATCTCGTCAGGCTTTGTGATATCAGTTCCTGTTGGATGATCTGATGTATCGTTTGGTGCTTCTCATCTGGGGTCAACTTCTCCAAAAAGTCATTTTCTTGTAGGCTGTTCACAATTAATGTGCTCTCACTTGACCTATTCATTGTTGCACTCTGATTGTCAGCCTTTGTACAGTCCAGCTGAGATCTATCAGTCTCGCTTTTGTCCTGCACAGCTTGTTTGCTACTTGTGATCACTTTGTCACGAATTGCAAATAAAGTGGATAGATTTGTGAAAATTTTCTTTTTTCATGCTGAAAACTTGAGGCAAAATGATTCAGTCTGCTGCAGTTTAAACATAGTTTTTTGTTTGCTGGGCATTTCTTTCTTCAGTGGGCGTTGCCACATGTACACATCATGCGCAAACATCCATTACACATGCACAAATCGATCGTCGTCCAGAGTGCGCTCTTTTTTCAAGTGTGCATGCACAATCTTCTGCGCATGCGCAGAACTGTCAACTCCCGAATCGCGTCGTTTTTCAAAGTGGACATGTGTGAACTGGTCCTCTTTTCCAGCGCGCTTAATTTTTTGTTGTGCCACAGCTTCAACAGAGGCAAAATGTTTTTACATTGCCAATTCAATATTTCAGAACTTCTATTTTTTAGTTGCTTTCCTCGCATGGGACATTTTAAGAGAATCTTCCAGTTGTACCTTTTGTTGCTTTTGCAGTCGTTTTCATTTATTTTAAGCTCACAATAATTATCAAATTTTTCCAATGAGAATGAAGTTGAAAAAAATAAGTTTGATGTGGTCAAAGTGGAATGAGTAATACAATTCTATAGCCAGGGGTCCAGCCCATTTTAGTAACAGTGCAATCTTTTCTCACTGACCACTTTTGAGTTTTACGGCTGAGAGGTACTGTTCAAACTCGTTTGAATATTTTCCAGTTCACATCTACTTTACCCAATGTCCTCAATGACTTTGGAGTCTGCAGACCTTCCATGAAGCTTCAGCTGGATATTTCTTTGTGATGCTGCTGGTTGTTGATACTGGAGTCTAGTTGAGATTTTTCTATGCATGTTTTTTTCTTTCTTCAAATGGAGATTCTATCTTTCTCCCTAAACCGTATTAATCTACTCTAGGACTACTTCTGGTACCTTGTTTTACCTTGATGGCTTGGATGCGCAGTGTTGAATAAAGAACACAAAACTTTAACGAGCAAAACCACAAATTCATTACACTACTAACTAAGATTTGTTCACATTCTCACGGTAGGTTACTGAATTAAACTGTGCTATCGCAAACTAACAGAACTCTCAAGTACACAACTGCTCTCCTGCTGCTATTATCTTCTGACCCATAAGCCTCAGCGTCATCCCATATATACTCATAGGACTAGTTCCCTCTAGTGGCTATCTGTATACATTTCATTAACTCTGCATTGTATATAGATATAGAATAGAACAGTACAGCACAGAACAGGCCCTTCGGCCCTCTATGTTGTGCCGAGCAATGATCACCCTACTCAAACCCACGTATCCACCCTATACCCGTAACCCAACAACCCCCCCCTTAACCTTACTTTTTAAGGACACTACGGGCAATTTAGCATGGCCAATCCACCTAACCCGCACATCTTTGGACTGTGGGAGGAAACCGGAGCACCCGGAGGAAACCCACGCACACACGGGGAGGACGTGCAGACTCCGCACAGACAGTGACCCAGCCGGGAATCGAACCTGGGACCCTGGAGCTGTGAAGCATTTATGCTAACCACCATGCTACCGTGCTGCCCCAAATTGCCTTCATGTATGATAATACCACGGCGCTGAGGGTCCCGGGTACAATCCCAGCCCCAGGTCACTGTCCGTGTGGAGTTTGCACATTCTCTCTGTGCCTGTGTGGGTCTCACCCTTACAACCCAAAAAGATGTGCAGGGTAGGTCAATTGGGCACACTAAATTGCCCTTAATTGGAAAAAAAAGATTTGTGTACGCTAAATTTATTTGAGAAAAAACAAGAATACCAGGAAACAGAAATTATCACACACTATTCTCGCCCTTCCTCTTCCATCCTCTAAATTACTGGCTCATTAAATCTATTTACAATAGGTACAGAAAAAGCCTCTTTGCTCATAAACTCTCATTTCGGAAACCTAGGATTCCATATTCTTTTTTGAAAACCCTCTTATTTGAAAAACAATGTGAATCAGTATGATTCTTTTCCCCATTTGAAGTTTTACTGTTCAATGCATTTACCTTTACCCTTCTGACCAAAAACATACATTTAAAAAAATAATAAATTTAGAGTACCCAATTATTTTTTCCAATTAAGGGGCAATTTAGTGTGGCCAATCCACCTACTCTGCAGATCTTTGGGTTGTGGGGGTGAAACCCACGCAAACCGGGGAGAATGTACAAACTCCACACGGACAGTGGCCCAGAGCCGGGATCGAACCTGGGACCTCAGCGCCGTGAGGCAGCTGTGCTAACCATTAGGCCACCGTGCTGCCCTACAAAAACATACATTAGGGTCAGGATCCTTTGCTTCCGTCTGTTAAATCTCAGTCCTCAAGTAACTCAAGTTAACTATGCTCTCGATTTTGTTGTGCTGAATTGATAAGTGTCCCATAGTAAAGTTCATCTCATGTTTTGCAACACTGTGAGGAGTCTTAGGATTCATGTTTAAATTGGCATAGGGATAAACAGATTGGAAGGTTAAGTGTGTAGTTGAAACAGTGGTGTGGAGGCTGTGGTTTTGAATAATTGGGCACTGCTATCAGCACTGGGGAAAGAGGGAGCTGTTCAATTCATACAGGATCCACTTAATCTGGCTGGAAACAGTGTCTACACTGGTGGCAGCGGTGGGGGAGAATTCAAAAAGAGAGTAAATTTAAGTGTCAAGGCTCAATCCCAGCCCCGGTTCGTTGTCTGTGTGGAGTTTGCAGTCTCTCAGTGTCTGCGTGGGTTTCACCCCCACAACCCAAAGATGTAGGGTGATCATTGCTCGGCACAACATCGAGGGCCGAAGGGCCTGTTCTGTGCTGTACTGTTCTATGTTCTATGTGCATGTTAGGTGGATTGGCCATGCTAAATTGCCCCTTCATTAGAAAAAAATAATTGGGTCCTCTAAATTTAATATTTAAAGAAAATAAATGTTGAGGCTGCACAGCTTGGATAAAATGGTGCTGTGTGTAATAGAAAGAGGCAGTCACTATAAGATGACAAGGTGAAAATACAAATAAATTAAAGCTGAAGGCACAAGGTCGTAACGTGCAAAGCATTTGCAATGTCACAGATTAATAGCAGAGACAGAAATGAATAGTTACAATCTAATTACTATGAGGGAGATATGGTGGCAAAGATGAGGATATTCCTGGATATTTGACTTTTAGGAGAGATAGGAAAATGAAAAATGGAGGATGGGTTTCCCTGATAATAATAAAGGACAGTAGAAAGGATTTTAGCTCAGAATGTTAAGATGCAAGTTTGGGAGGAACAAAGAAAGAACATGGGGCAGAAAACAATGGTAGAAGTTTATAGGCCCTCAACCAGTTTTGTCGGATCAGACAGAATATAAATCAGGAAATTAGAGGTATGTGTAACAAGAGTAATACACTAAATTAGAAGGATCATTTATCTTAAATATTAACTTTGTTTCTCTCCACAGATGCTGCCTGATCTGCAGAGTTCATCCAGCATTTTCTGTTTAATACAGCAATCAATGTGGACTTCAATCTTCAAATAGATTGGACAAACCAAATTTGCAGTAACAGTGCAGAGGACAAGTCCATGGAATGCATTCAAGAAAATATCCTGATGTGACCATCAATTCACTAGACACACGATTGGAAGTAAACTGTGGTTTTAATAGTCTTTCAACTGAGCCAGCCTGCAACCAGAGGAATTGAGAGCAGGCTTACGGCTGCAGCACTTTATACTTCCGGTTAGTGGGAGGAGCCATGGGCGGAGCCACGGGTGAAGCCCAGTACAAGCTCCTCATCTCCCCCTATGGGCAGAGCCGCGCAACGGCTCACATACAGAGCCCGCGAGGACATAATACAACGCAATGCAAGACATTGTCCAATAGTCCAATAGAGAAATACAGCACAGAACAGGCCCTTCGGCCCACGATGTTGCGCCGAACTTTTGTCCTAGGTTAATCATAGAATTTTGGACAATTTGTCATGGCCAATCCACCCAACCTGCACATCTTTGGACTGTGGGAGGAAACCGGAGTACCCGGAGGAAACCCACGCAGTCACGGGGAGGATGTGCAGACTCCACACAGACAGTGACCCAAGTCGAAATCGAACTTGGGACCCTGGAGCTGTGAAGCAATTGTGCTATCCACAATGCTACCGTGCTGCCCTTAAGAAGTTAACCTACACTCCCTTATTCTACCCTAATCCAAGTACCTATCCAATAGCCGTTTGAAGGTCCATAAATTTTCCGACTCAACTACTACCACAGGCAGTGCATTCCATGCCCCCACTACTCTCTGGGTAAAGAACCTACCTCTGACATCCCCTCTATATCTTCCACCATTTATCTTAAATTTATGTCCCCTTGTAATGGTGTGTTCCACCCGGGGAAAAAGTCTCTGACTATCTACTCTATCTATTCCCCTGATCATCTTATAAACCTCTATCAAGTCGCCCCTCATCCTTCTCCGTTCTAATGAGAAAAGGCCTAGCACCCTCAACCTTTCCTCATAAGACCTACTCTCCATTCCAGGCAACATCCTGGTAAATCTCCTTTGCACCTTTTCCAAAGCTTCCACATCCTTCCTAAAATGAGGTGACCAGAACTGCACACAGTACTCCAAATGTGGCCTGACCAAGGTTTTGTACAGCTGCATCATCACCTCACGGCTCTTAAATTCAATCCCTCTGCTAATGAACGCAAGCACACCATAGGCCTTCTTCACAGCTCTATCCACTTGAGTGGCAACTTTCAAAGAACAATGAACATAGACCCCAAGATCTCTCTGCTACTCCACATTGCCAAGAACCCTACCATTAACCCTGTATTCCGCATTCAGATTTGTCCTTCCAAAATGGACAACCTCACACTTGTCAGGGTTAAACTCCATCTGCCACTTCTCAGCCCAGCTCTGCATTCTATCTATGTCTCTTTGAAGCCGACAACAGCCCTCCTCACTATCCACAACTCCACCAATCTTTGTATCATCTGCAAATTTACTGACCCACCCTTCAACTCCCTCATCCAAGTCGTTAATGAAAATCACAAACAGCAGAGGACCCAGAACTGATCCCTGCGGTACGCCACTGATAACTGGGCTCCAGGCTGAATATTTGCCATCCACCACAACTCTCTGTCTTCTATCGGTTAGCCAGTTTGTTATCCAACTGGCCAAATTTCCCACTATCCCATGCCTCCTTACTTTCTGCATAAGCCTACCATGGGGAACCTTATCAAATGCCTTACTAAAATCCATGTACACTACATCCACTGCTTTACCTTCATCCACATGCTTGGTCACCTCCTCAAAGAATTCAATAAGACTTGTAAGGCAAGACCTACCCCTCACAAATCCGTGCTGACTATCCCTAATCAAGCAATGCCTTTCCAGATGCTCAGAAATCCTATCCCTCAGTACCCTTTCCATTACTTTGCCTACCACCGAAGTAAGACTAACTGGCCTGTAATTCCCAGGGTTATCCCTATTCCCTTTTTTGAACAGGGGCACGACATTCGCCACTCTCCAATCCTCTGGTACCACCCCTGTTGACAGCGAGGATGAAAAGATCATTGCCAACGGCTCTGCAATTTCATTTCTTGCTTCCCATAGAATCCTTGGATATATCCCGTCAGGCCCGGGGGACTTGTCTATCCTCAAGTTTTTCAAAACGCGCAACACATCTTCCTTCCTGACAAGTATCTCCTCAAGCTTATCAGTCTGCTTCACGCTGTCCTCTCCAACAATATGGCCCCTCTCATTTGTAAATACTGAAGAAAAATACTTGTTCAAGACCTCTCCTATCTCTTCAGACTCAATACACAATCTCCCGCTACTGTCCTTAATCGGACCTACTCTCACTCTAGTCATTCTCATATTTCTCACGTATGTGTAAAAGGCCTTGGGGTTTTCCTTGATCCTACCCGCCAAGGATTTTTCATGCCCTCTCTTAGCTCTCCTAATCCCTTTCTTCAGTTCCCTCCTGGCTATCTTGTATCCCTCCAGCGCCCTGTCTGAACCTTGTTTCTTCAGCCTTACATAAGTCTCCTTCTTCCTCTTAACAAGACATTCAACCTCTCTTGTCAACCATGGTTCCCTCACTCGACCATCTCTTCCCTGCCTGACAGGGACATACATATCAAAGACACGCAGTACCTGATCCTTGAACAAGTTCCACATTTCACTTGTGTCCTTCCCTGACAGCCTATGTTCCCAACTTCTGCACTTCAATTCTTGTCTGACAGCATTGTATTTACCCTTCCCCCAATTATAAACCTTGCCCTGTTGCTCGCACCTATCCCTCTCCATTACTAAAGTGAAAGTCACAGAATTGTGGTCACTACCTCCAAAATGCTCCCCCACTAACAAATCTATCACCTGCCCTGGTTCATTACCAAGTACTAAATCCAATATGGCCTCCCCTCTGGTCGGACAATCTACATACTGTGTTAGAAAAGCTTCCTGGACACACTGCACAAACACTACCCCATCCAAACTATTTGATCTAAAGAGTTTCCACTCAATGTTTGGGAAGTTGAAGTCGCCCATGACTACTACCCTGTGACTTCTGCACCTTTCCAGAATCTGTTTCCCAATCTGTTCCTCCACATCTCTGCTGCTATTGGGGGGCCTATAGAACACACCCAACAAGGTGACTGCTCCTTTCCTATTTCTAACTTCAACCCATATTACCTCAGTAGGCAGATCCCCCTCGAACTGCCTTTCTGCAGCTGTTATACTATCTCTAATTAACAATGCCACCCCCCCACCTCTTTTACCATCCTCCCTAATCTTGTTGAAACATCTATAACCAGGGACCTCCAACAACCATTTCTGCCCCTCTTCTATCCAAGTTTCCGTGATGGCCACCACATCGTAGTCCCAAGTACCGATCCATGCATTAAGTTCACCCACCTTATTCCTGATGCTTCTTGCATTAAAGTATACACACTTCAACCCATCTCCTTGCCTGCAAGTACTCTCCTTTGTCATTGTTACCTTCCCCACTGCATCACTACGTGCTTTGGCGTCCTGACTATCGTCTACCTTAGTTGCTGGACTACAGATCCGGTTCCCATTCCCCTGCCAAATTAGTTTAAAACCCTCCCGAAGAGTACTAGAAAACCTCCCCCCCAGGATATTGGTGCCCCTCTGGTTCAGATGCAACCCGTCCTGCTTGTACAGGTCCCACCTTCCCCAGAATGCGCTCCAATTATCCAAATACCTGAAGCCCTCCCTCCTACACCATTCCTGCAGCCACGTGTTCAACTGCACTCTCTCCCTATTCCTAGCCTCGCTATCACGTGGCACCGGCAACAAACCAGAGATGACAACTCTGTCTGTCCTGGCCCTTAACTTCCAGCCTAACTCCCTAAACTTGTTTATTACCTCCACACCCTTTTTCCTACCTACATCGTTGGTACCAATGTGCACCACGACTTCTGGCTGCTCACCCTCCCCCTTCAGGATCCTGAAGACACGATCAGAGACATCCCTGGCCCTGGCACCCGGGAGGCAACATACCTTTCGGGAGTCTCGCTCGCGACCACAGAATCTCCTATCTATTCCCCTAACCATTGAATCTCCTATTACTATTGCTTTTCTATGCTCCCCCCTTCCCTTCTGAGCCCCAGAGCCAGACTCAGTGCCAGAGACCTGGCCGCTGAATTACAATGCGGTATAATTCACCACATTCACCCCCTGTAAAAAAAATCAAGTCCGGCAGGGGTGACGGGTCTACAAATTGAGTCGGTCCTGTGGCCGACTCGTCCTTTGGGATCGGCGGAGCACCGGGGTTGCAGTCTCTTCGGGTGGCTGGGTGGTGACGGTCGGTGAGGGTATGATGGTGGACTCCGGGGGTTTTTCGGCCCAAGCTTCATTCCTGACCGGTGCGACGGGCGACGCAGGAAACCTATAGGCGCGGGGGCGCCGAGCGTGGGCACGGAACCTATAGGCGCGGGGGCTCAGGGGGTTGGGTGGGGTGTAGTGTGAGGGGTACCTCGGAGGTGGTAGTGGTGGAGTTGGATCCTGCAAGCGCCAGGTCCCGGAGGGAAACGGTGTCCTGACGGCCATCAGGGTATTCAATGAAGGCATATTGGGGGTTTGAATGAAGTAGTAGCACTCTCTCTACTAGCGGATCTATTTTGTGTGCCCGGACGTGCTTCCGGAGGATAACCGGGCCCGGTGTCCTCAACCAGGGTGGGAGCGAAACCCCCGTGGTAGTGCCCCTAGAGAAAACAAATAGTCGTTCGTGAGGGGTCTGGTTGGTGGTGGTGCACAGGAGGGACCTAATTGCATGGGGCGCGTCTGGTAGGACCTCCTGCCAGTAAGAGGTCCGGAGATTCCTGGACTGGAGGGTCAGTTGGACGGTCTTCCAGACTGTCGCGTTCTCCCTCTCCACCTGCTCGTTCCCCCTGGGGTTGTAGCTGGTAGTCCTGCTCGAGGCGATGCCCTTGTCGAGCAGGTCCTGACGCAGCTCGTCGCTCATAAAGGACAAACCCCTGTCGCTGTGTACGTAGCTGGGAAAACCGAACAGGGTGAAGACACTGTGCAGGGCTCTGATGACTGTATGGGAGGTCATATCGGGGCACGGGAGAATTTGTCAATGACGTTCAGTAAGTACACATTTCGATTGGTCGAGGGGAGTGGCCCTTTGAAATCGATGCTCAAGCGTTCAAAGGGCCGGGATGCCTTTACCAGGTGGGCCTTGTCTGGTCTATAGAAGTGCAGTTTGCACTCCGCGCAGATCGGGCAATCCCCGGTGATGGCTTTTACCTCCTCGGTGGAGAAAGGCAGATTTCGGGCGAGCCGGGTGACAGAGGTCATTGTGGATAGTTTTCAGGCGGTCGTCTTGCGTGCTGGCGCACGTGCCGCTGGACAGGACAGCTTCCCCGGTCGATACATAATATCGTAATTGTAGGTTAGGTGGAGAGTTCGATCCTCCATCGCAGGATTTTATCATTGTTCATTTTGCTCCTTTGCGAGTTGTCAAACACGAAGGCAACCGATCTTTGGTCGGTGATGAGGGTAAACCTCCTACCTGCGAGGTAGTGCCTCCAGTGCCGTATGGCTTCCACAATGGCTTGAGCTTCCTTTTCGACTGAGGAGTGTCGAAGTTCCGAAGCGGAGAGGGTTCGGGAGCAGAAGGCGACCGGTCTCCACCGCCCGCATGGCAGCTTTGGCGATGTCCTCCTTGATGCAGTTGAAGGCGTGGCGGGCCTCAGCTGACAGACGAAAGAGTGGTCTTAAATAGTGGGCGGGCTTTGTCCACATACTGAGGGACCCACTGGGCATAATATGAGAAAAATCCCAGGCACCTCTTGAGGGCCCTGGGACAATGAGGGAGAGGGAGTTGTAAGAGGGGGCGCATACGGTCCGGGGCGGGGCCCAGGACTCTGTTTTCCACGACATAGCCGAGGATGGCTAGCCTGGTAGTGCGGAAAATGCATTTCTCCGTATTATAAGTGAGTTTACGTTTCTGGGCAGTTTGGAGAAATCGGTGGAGGTTGGCGTCGTGGTCCTACTGATCGTGGCCACAGATGGTGAAATTATCCAAGTACGGAACCGTGGCCCGCAGCCCGTACTGGCCCACCATTCGGTCCATTGCTCGTTGGAACACCGAGACCCCATTCGTGACACCAAAGGGGACCCGGTGGAAATGGAAGACGCGGCCATCTGCCTTGAACGCCGTGTAGTGGCGGTCCTCCGGGCGGATTGGGAGCTGGTGGTATGCAGACTTCAGATCCACCGTGGAGAATATGCGGTACTGGGCGATCTGATTAACCATGTCTGCAATCCTGGGGAGGGGGTACGCATCGAGGAGCGTGAACCGGTTCATGGTTTGGCTATAATCCACTACCATTCGGAACTTTTCCCCGGTCTTGACGACCACCACCCGAGCTCTCCAGGGGCTGTTACTGGCCTCTATGATTCCCTCATGTAGGAGCCGTTGGATCTCGGCTCTAATAAATACCCTGTCCTGCAGGCTATACCTGCTGCGAGTGGCTACGGGTTTGCAGTTCTAGTGAGGTTAGCAAAGAGTGGAGGGGGGTCGATTTTTAGCGTCGCTAGACTACAGATAGTGAGCGGAGGTAGGGGTCCGCCAAGGCTGAGCGTGAGGCTCTTGAGATTACATTGGAAGTCAAGTCCAAGTAAGAGTGGGGCGCAGAGTTCGGGAAGTACATACAGCTGGAAATTAGCATAGCTGGCGTCCTGAATCGTTAGGGTCGCGATGGTGCGCCCTTGTATGTGGACTGAGTGTGAGCCCGAGGCAAGGGAGATAGTTTGCCGTGCAGGGAAGACAGGGAGCGAACAGCGTCTTACCAGGTCAGGATGTACGAAGCTCTCGGTGCTCCCGGAGTCGAAGAGGCACGGTGTCCTGTACCCGTTGATTTTAACGGACATCATCGAGCCCTGGAGGTGTTTCAGACGTGACTGGTCCAACGTGACTGCGTTGAGTTGCGAGTAGTCGGTGGCTCGATCAGCTGTGCTGGAGTGGCCCCGTGCTGACTGTCCGCTGAGGTCGTAGTCGTCGAGATGAGATCTGGAGGCTGGAGAAGATGGCGTCCAAGATGGCCGCCCCTGTGGATCGCACGTGGCGGGCGGCGATGAAGATGGCGTGAAAAGATGGCGGCCCCCATGAGTCGCACATGTCAGGTGGGGGCGGAGTCGGCAGACACGCTGCAGCATTACGGGGCCTGCGAGTTTGGGAGGCGAGTGCTCTGGACTGTGGGGGAGTTTGGAGCTTTCGACTTTGCCAGGCATAATCGGGCATAGTGTCCTTTGCGCCCGCAGCTGCTGCAGGTCGCGCTGCGGATCGGGCAGTGCTGCCGTGGGTGTTGGGGCTGTCCACAAAAATGACACGCTGGCGCTGCATAGTGGGTGGGTGGCCGCGCGGCGCAGGCCTGGGGCTGTCGCTGGTCGGGGGCCCACGATGGGGTCGCCTGGTCCGCGGGGAATGAGTTCAAACTAGAGCTAACTCTACTGTGTCCTCCATGTTCTGGGCCCCTTTTTCAAGCAATCGCTGACGCAAATAGTTGGACCTGAGCCCTGCAACGTATACATCACGGACAGCGAGTTCCATATGCTGGGCGGCTGTTACAGCCTGAAAATTGCAGTCCCGAGCAAGGGCTTTTAAATCGCGCAGAAAGTCTTCCAGCGACTCCGCGGGGCACTGGCGGCGGTTCGTGAAAATGTGCCGCGCGTAGACCTCGTTGATGGGCCGCACGTACATTCGGTCGAGCGTGGCCAGGGCCTTAGTATATGAGGTGGTACAATTAAGTTGTGTAGAGATACGCTGGCTCACCATTGCGTGCAGTAGGCTGCGTTTCTGCTCCTCTGTAGTCTCGGAAGTGCTTGATTCAGCCAGGTGGGCCTTGAAACATCGAAGCCAGTGTAGGAAGATTTCCTTCGCCCCTGCAGCCTGCGGGTCGAGTTCTAGTCGATCAGGTTTGAGGGCTGATTCCATAGTAGTTTTCTTCAAGTTTTCTAAGACTATTAAATTTATGTGACCATCAATTCACTAGACACGATTGGAAGTAAACTGTGGTTTGAATAGTCTTACAACTGAGCCAGCCTGCGACCAGAGGAACTGAGAGCAGGCTTACGACTGCAGCACTTTATATTTCCGGTTAGTGGGAGGAGCCATGGGCGGAGCCAAGGGTGAAGCCCAGTACAAGCTCCTCATCTCCCTGTATTCACACTGTATTGTATTGCGTTGTATTATGTCCTTGTGGGCTCTGTATGTGAGCCATTGCGCGGCAGATTACAATGCAGTATAATTCACCACATATCCTGCATCACTAACTCAAGGAACTAACTGGCGAGCAAGCCATTTTGGATCTAGTATCATGCAACGAGTCAATAAAAAGAAGAATTTGACATTAAATTCGAGAGAAATTTAGTTTACGCCAAAACAAATGGGTCCTAACTCTGAACAAAGAAAACTACCTAGGTATGATGGACGAGTTGGCTAAAGTAGAACGGAAAACTAGATTAAAAGATACAGCAGTAGATAGTCAATCACAAAATTAATTTTTAATCTGCAATTCCTGAAGGAATAAACACCGCCCAGGAAAAGAGGTCCCGTTGTGGGAAGCACGCTAGCATAGTGGTTAGCACAAATGCTTCACAGCTCCAGGGTCCCAGGTTCGATTCCCAGCTTGGGTCACTGTCTGTGTGGAGTCTGCACGTTCTACCCGTGTGTGCGTGGGTTTCCTCCGAGTGCTCTGATTTCCTCCCACAGTCCAAAGATGTGCAGGTTAGGTGGATTGGCCATGCTAAATTGCCCTTAGTGTTAGGTGGGGTTACGGCGATAGGGTGGAGGTATGGGCTTGGGTAGGGTGCTTGTTCCAAGAGCCGGTGCAGACTCGATGGGCCGAATGGCCTCCTTCTGCACTGTAAATTCTATGAAATCAATCACAAAATTAATTTATAATCTGCAATTCCTGAAGGAATAAACACCGCCCAGGAAAAGAGGTCCCGTTGTGGTGCACAAACTAAAAAAGGTAGATTAAAAGAGGCTTATAATGTTGTCAAAAAAAAATAGTACGCCCGAAGATTGGAACGGTTTTAGAATTCAGGAAAAGATCTTAACAGTAGCACAAAGACTGGTGTTGGAGAAATGGTTTAATTCATGGGGCACTAGCAGCAGTATTGGGGAAAGTGGGATCTTAGAGAGGTCTTCAAGCTAAATAGTGTGTGTGTTTGTGTGTGTGTGTGTTGGGGGAGTGGGGGAAATTTAGTAAATCAAAGGGAACAATGAGGTGAGGGAGCAGAATAGCAGTTTGGGTAACTAAGCAAGAGTGTCGGAGGAAGAGACTAAAGAGTACAAACTCAAGAATGCACCAGAATAAAAGGCTACAAAAACAGTAAAAAAACAAGAGTTTAAAAAAAAATTAAGAGTAGCCAATTCATTTTTTCCAATTAAGAGTAAATTTAGCATTGCCAATCCACCTGCCCTGCACATCTTTGAGTTGTGGGGCGAAACCCAAGCAACCACGGGAAGAATGTGCAAACTTCACACAGACAGTGACCCGGAGCCGGGATCGAACCTGGGACCTCAGCGCCGTGTGGCAGCAGTGCGAACCATTGCACCATCGCACTGCCTGTAAAAAGACAGAGTTAAAGGCTCTGTGGCAAAATTGCAGCAATATTCATTTAAAAAAAATTATTAAGGCATTTATGTAAACAATCATACAAATAAGAGCAAAAGCAAACTTGTTCCGAAAGCTCGTGTTTGAAACAAACCTGTTGGACTTTAACCTGGTGTTGTAAGACTTCTTACTGTGCTCACCCCAGTCCAAAGCCGGCATCTCCACAACATAATAAATAACCAACATTCGCACACCCCTTGCCCGCTCCCTCCTCCCGTCCTGCCTTCCCCATTTTAACCCCCCCCCCCTCTGCTGATACCTCAATCCTCCTTAAAGAAGTTGACGAACAGCTTCCACCTCCGGGCGAACCCATCAACCGACCCTCTCAAGATGAACTTCATCTTTTCTAACCTCAGGAATTCCGGCAGGTTGCTCACCCACACCCCCGCTTTTGGCGGATCCGAGTCCCTCCACCCAAGCAAAATCCGTCTTCAGGAAATCAGGTAAGCAAAGGCCAAGATATCGGCCTCTCTTGTCGCCTGGACTCCCGGGTCTTCCGACACCCCAAATATCGCTACCACTGGGCTCGGCGCCACCGTCACCCCCAACACCCCAGACATGTGAAGGGCATAGCCACAATCCCTTCAGTTTCAGACATGCTCAGGACATATGGACATGCTTCGCAGGCCTCCCCACGCACCGCCCACTCCCATCTACTACTCCCTCAAAGAACCTATTCATCCTAGCCACTGTCATATGCGCCCTGTGAACTACTTTGAACTGAATAAGGCCTTGCACATGTCGACGATGCATTCACCCTCTGCAGGGCCTCTTCCCACATCCCGGCCTCTGTCCCTCCTGCCACCCCCCCAACCCCTCCCATTTCCATTTAACTTCCCCCATCAGGGCTCCCTTCCAGTCCACCAGATCCTTAAAAATCTCGGACATCTTCCTCTCCCCTAAACCCTCCCTCGACAGCACCTTATCCTGCAACCCCAAGGTCGGCAACCCAGGAAAGGACAGCACCGGCCTCCTCACAAAGTCCTGGACCTTTAAGTATCTAAACCCGTTGGGCAACTCCATGTCCTCTAAGCTCACAAAGCTGCCCCCGATAAAAGGTGCACTCAGCCTTGACGCTCCCCAAGCATCCCGCCACCAAGCCCCACAAAATAAAAAGAGAAAAGTTCTCCAACAACCACCAAGGGGAAAAAAACTTCCTCCCATGTTCAATGTCTTCCTTCTCCTAACAGTCCATTGTCCCTCAAAAATTCTGTCGCATCTTCTAGCGTTCCAAAATAATGTTCCCGATTCTGGACCGGTCGTAACCAAAAAGACAAAGGGAATGTAAATGGCGATGACCATTGCTAAGGGTGCTGATAATGGCACATTAGATCAGTTCCAACTTGAAAACCTGCAAACTAATGTGGCAAGAAGGCAACCAGACCTCAACCACCAAGCTCGGAGTCCAGACAAGGGAGGCAGTGGCATAATATCACTGGGCTAGCAATCCAGAGGCCCAGGTTAATTCTCTGGGGATACAGGTTCAAATGCCACAATAGCAGGTGGAATTTAAATCTAATTAATAAATCCAGAATTGAAAGCTAGTCTCAGTAACGGTAACCATGAAACCATCGACGATTGTTGTAAAAACTCACCTGGTTCACTAATTTCTGTCTTTTAAGGACAGAAATCTGCCTTCTTTACCTGGTCTGATCCAGTGCAATTTGGTTGACTGAATTGTCCTCTGCACTGATGTAGTAAGCCAATCAATTGTATCAAACTGCTGCAGAAAAGTTCATAAAAGAACAAAACCAGACAGGCCACCCAGGTCTCAATACTGGAAACAACAATGGCACATTCAACTGTTTCATGGACTTGTCAAGTAACAGTTTGACACAGTCGGGAAGGAGTTGACTTTGATGTCCTGAACACCGACTCTAGACCCCATGAAATCTCATGGCTTCCTGACAAACATGGACAAAGGAACTTCATTGATAATCACCTACTGCCCCCTCTCAACTGATGAAAGAGGATTCTACATGTTGAACACCAGTTAGGAGGAAGCACTGAAGGTGGTACAGGTATAGAATGTACTGAGTGAGGGGCATGTCCATCACTATGGCTTGGTAGCACCACTACTGACAAAACCCTAAAAGACATAGCTGCTGGACTGGATCAGAGGCAGATGAGAGAGCCAACAAGAGGGAAAATCTACTTGTCCTAGCTCTCACCAATCTACGCGTCGCAGATGTATCTGCCCTTGACAGTATCATTGATCACTCTGCAATACTTGTGGAGAGAAAGTCCCAATTTCACACCGAGGATACCCTCTGTTGTGTGTTAAATTGAAGCTCAAAACTGGGCATCCATGAGGCTCTGTGCGCCATCAGCAGAATTTTATTGAACCATATTGGTAACGTTTACACTGCTCTACCATTACCATCAACCCTGGTTTAATGAAGAATGCAGAAAGGCATGCCAGGAGCAACACCAGGCAGACCTAAAAATGAGATGTGATCCTTGTGAAGCTACACTACAGGTCTATTCACATGTCAACAGCAGAAGCAGCATTCAACAGACAAAGCTAAGCAATCCCACAATCAACCAATCATCCAAGGTCTGCAGCAGTCCTGTCACATCCAGTCGTGAATGGTGGTGAGCAATTAAATAACTAACTGGAGGAGGAGGCTTCACAAATATCCCCATCCTCAATGGTGGAGGAGCTCAGCACGTGTAAAAGACAAGGCTGATACATTTGCAGCAGTTGTCAGCCAGAAGGGCAGAGTAATACATCTCAGTCTCCTGTGGAGGTCTTCAGCAAATTCATTTCATTCCACAGGATATCAAGCAATGGGTGGAGGGCTCTGACAACATTCCAAAAACAGTACTAAGACATGCTCCAGAATTAGCTATGCCCCTAGTCAAGTTGTTCCAGTACAGCTACAATACTGCCATCTATTTGGCAGTGGGGGAAACTGCCACGGTATGTTTGGTCCTTAAAAATCAGGACAAATTGAAAGTGGCCAATTGCTGGCCCACCCATCATCACTTACGGAAGGGGTCATTGACAGTGCTTACTCAGTTTATAGTCTGCTTACTGGCGCTCAGTTTGGGTTCTGCCAGGGCCATTCAGCTTCTGACCCCATTACAGCCTTGACCAAAATGGACAAAAGAGCTGAATGCTAGAGATGCGGCAAGAGTAACTGCCCTAGGGCAGTGCAGTGGTTAGCACTGCTGCCTCACAACGCTGAGGACCCAGGTTCGATCCCGGCCCCGGGTCACTGTTCGTGTGGAGTTTGCACATTCTCCCCGTGTCTTCGTGGGTCTCACTCCCACAATCCAAAGATGTGCAGGGTAAGTGAATTGGGCAATCTAAATTGCCCCTTAATTGGAAAACAAAAAGAATTGGATGCTCTAAATTTATTTATTTAAAAAAAAAAAGAGTAATTGCCCTTGACATCAAGCAGCTTAGTAAGCCATCAGGGAGCACTGGTAAAACTGGATTCAATAGGAATCAGGGGGAAAACATTCCACTGGTTGGAGTCATACCAAGGACACAAGAAGTTGGTTATGGTTATTGGAATCATCTTAGTCCAAGGGCATCACTGCAGGAGTTCCTCAGGGTAGTGTCCTAGGCCCAACCATATTCAGCTGCTTCATTAATGACCTTCCTTCTATAAGGCCAGAAATAAGGATGCTCGATGATTGCACAATGTTCAGCACAATTTGCAACTCCTCAGATATTGAAGCAGCCTGTGCACAGATTCAGCAAGACATGGACAACATTTAGTTTGGGCCGAGAAGTGACAAGTAACATCCATACAAGTGCCAGGTGCTGATAATCTGCAACAAGAGCAAATCTAATAATCTCATCACATTCAATGGCACTACCATTGCTGAATCAACATCTTGCATATGGGGAGCTACCGCTTGCCCAGAAACTGAATGAGCCTTACAAATACTGTGGCTACAAAAGCAGGTTAGAGGTTGGGAATTTTGCGGTAAGTAACTCATCTCAACCTTCCAAAGCGTGTCCACCATCTGTCAGGAGCGAGATGGAATACTCTCCACTTGTCACAATGAATGCAGCTCCAACACTCAAGAATCTTGACAGCATCCAGGACAAAGCATCGCACTCAATTGCATCCCATTCACCACCTTCAACTATTTACTGTCTTCGATAAGGGGACAGGGTGCGAGGTTTTGACAAAAAGTTATCCAGACTTGAAACGTTAGCTCCCTTCACTCTCCATAGATGCCGTCAGACATGCTGTGATTGTCCAGTATTTTCTGTTTTTGTTTCAGATTCCAACATCTGCATTAATTTGCTTTTATGCATATTTACTGACATTATCTTTTTGCTGGACACCATTTCCCCCCCCCAATTCAATTCAGGGCTTTTCTGTAGTATTTCCAGTCTTCACTTACTACCTTGATGTAACCAATTCTTTTTATAACCTTCTTGGTAACATTTACTTGTCAATTAAACATAAGATAGAAGATAGTAGAGTAGAAACAGTGTCAAAACATCTGCATGTGCTATTTTTATTCCATGATCCATTTTAGTAATTTTTATTTAATCTTGGAGCAGTGAAAAATTACAGAAACAAAACCAACCTTAAGAACATCTGCAGTAATCTTGGTGGTCATTTCTGGGGCCTGTGGTGTATTTGGAAATTCACAGTCAGTCATCATTACTGGAGGCGATGGTGATTTGTCACATCCATTCAAAAAGTAATTCTCGGAACTAATGGCTGGTGGTTGCGGTTTTTCCAAATTGAATCCATCTGCTACAGTTTTTTCTACAAGTGTAGTAGTTTCTTCATTTTGAAAATATTGACACTGAAGATAAAAATTTAATATAAGAGAAAAACATAAGTGTCCCACATAAAAGCAGATTCAGTGCCATTTGTACTTTATTCAATCATGAACAACTTTTGTTTGATAGAATGAATATCCTCCCACGTTATTTTTCCTCTTCCGAGCAACCAAAAAGGTAATATACTTTTACACCATTGGCTAGGCTGTGTGGAATGCAAGAGATCTAGCTGTAATTGTCATTCCTTCTGCCAGGGAGAAAGAGCTCTTGAATTTCACTTTTCCACAGCAGCAAGCAGATAATGGTAATTCCAAAGTATGTATTGGATTGGAGCGGCAATCAGGCTCTTTTGACATCCTACACAGAAAATGTGAGACCTCACTTGGAGTATTGTGTACAATTTGGGTCTTCTTATCCAAGGAGGACTGGCACTTGCCTGAGGGGGGAGTGCAACTGAAGTCCATCAGATTAATCCCTGGGATGGCAGGATTGTTTTAAGAGGAGACGTTGGGGGACTGGGTCTATACTTTCGAGTTTTAAAGAATAAGGGGTGACTTTATTGAGACTTAGAAAATTCTTACAAGGTGCGACCAGGGTAGATGCAGATAAAGATGTTTTCCCTGACTGGTGAATATAAAACCAGGAGATGTAATCTCAGGATAAAGAGTAGGCCATTTATGATTGAGGTGAGAAGGAATTTCTTTACTCAGAGGGCAGTGAATCGTTCTTCACACCAGAGGTTGTGGAAGCACAATCATTGAGCATGTTGAAAAAGAAATCAATAGATTTCTGGCGACCAATGACATCAAGAGATTAAAAAAAAATTTTTTAAAAATAAATTTAGATTACCCAATTATTTTTTCCAATTAAGGGGCAATTTAGCGTGGCCAATCCACCTACTCTGCACATTTTTGGGTTGTGGGGGCGAAACCCACACAGACACGGGGAGAATGTGCAAACTCCACACAAACAGTGACCCAGAGCCGGGATCGAACCTGGGACCTCAGCGCCGTGAGGCGGTTGTGCTAACCACTAGGCCACCGTGCTGCCCGACATCAAGAGATATATGTCATAATATACACCAGTATATCATGGTGCAGACACACTGATGGACACACACAGGGACCAATCAACATGTACAAACACCGCAGCCAATCACCAGTTAGAATACACACTATAAAGGCAGAGGGCACCACGGTTCCCGCTCATTCTGGGTGCTGCCTCTGAGTGTAACAAGAACTCATCCAGCCCAGCACAGACTCACAACACGTGCTGAGAGAATCAAATGGTTCGGACAAGGCTTAGGCCTCTAGTTTAAGTTAGCATCATTTAGACCCACAGTCATTGTGTGTTAGTTAGTTAGAAGTAGTTAATAAAATTGAGTTGAACCTTCATCAGTGTTGGAAGTGTCTGTTCATCTCTCAAGTCTACACTCGCCAACATTTCAATATACAGATAGCAGAAGAAAGTAGTGTTGAGGTAGATGACCAGCTATGATTTAATTGAATGGTGGCGGATCAGGTTCCACAGGCTAAATGGCTTAATCCTGTTCCTATATAATACCAAAGATGGCATGAACAAAAACTTCTTTATATGTCCAGTGAGTGTCTATGACCAGAAATGAGTTTGTGGTGAGCCATATACAATCAGGGGTTTCAAAACTGAATTAATCAGCACCTGAAAAAGGGAAAAAATTGCAGGGCTGTGGGAATAATTGAGTTGCTCTTGCAGACAGGTCAGCAGACATGATGGGCCAAATGGCTTCCTTCTGTGCTGTAACTATTTGACATTTAGTTACATTCATAGTACTGCAGAATCAAGAACATCATGCTTGGATTCAGCCGAGGAATCTAAACAAGAGTGCTTTAAATAATGCATCGCAGAAAACAATTTAGAAATTCCGGTAGACATTGAGACCCATCAACATGCAGATGTTTCTGTTCACACAAGTCCAGCGTAACATATTGTTATGGGCCAGGATTTAGAGAACCCCAAAGTGTATCTTGGAGTTCACCTGACCCACAACTTTTACTAGATTGTGGTATGGGGGAGCACATGGCCCACTCTACAGGTGTGGTACAGCAGACATCTAACAGTATTTGTTGAAGCAAAACAATGTTTAGTCTATGAACTCAAGTTAACCTTTTTAAAACATAGTGAACATCTGAGCAACCATCAATTCAAACACAACCCCCAAAGAATACAACACTAAGTAATCCTTACTTTCCTTTTAGCATCCATAAGACATAAAAAAGAACCTTTTAACATAAGCACATCAGATTTAAATTCACCACTGAGAACAGTTATCACTCTGAATTCACCAAATGATCAAGAGATAGTCTTTACATGGCAGAGGGAACAACATTACACCTTCTGTGGCTGACTGCAGCTCCAACAATGAAACAAAACCAAAACAAAACACAGACACACCCAAGATTTTCTCAAAGTGAAACTAAAAAGCAGAGCCAGAGCTCAGCTCCACCCACATTCTGACATCACTGCAGTAACATGAGCAGACTACCATTTCTTAAAGTGACATTCTCACCACAATATCTACCGAGAGTATATTCTTGGGACAAGCACAGTCAATTTGGTACGTCTGGTGGAAAATCTGTGCAGGACCGTTGCTTCCAATTGTTGAATGAGTATAAGAGAAAAGTGACATTTGGACAGGCAAAAAGGCCGGACAGGTAGGAAAAAGGCTAATGCTGACTTTTAAATAATCAGTGATTGGAAAATGCAGACAAAATTGGCTAATCTTTCTACAAAGCCATACCAAATCAACATGTAATTGGTGTATTTGATAGCAATTACTATTTGCAGATCTGTGAGATAACATAAATATGGGTGCTTGCATTCATAGTTTTATATTTGTGCGAAAGATCATACTCACAGCAGACTGCTTTTTCAGCCATGGTGTTTCAAAATGAGGCAATACTGGAGATGATACAGAGTTATTTGATTTTCTTTCTTCATCTGCTGGAACCTGGGAGACATTCTTATGAATTTTCAGACCAGGTGTTAAGAACACAGGAGACAAAGGGGAATTCAGCATATCCCCAGCTAAAAATAGAAAATTATAACCAATTGCTCTAGGCAGTAAATTTTATTGAACTATACAAACTAGCATTCAGAATTTGAAACTCAAACCTAGGCAATATTTGCCAAATATTGAATGAGCAGAGAGAAAGCGTATTGAATTTGCAACCGAAAGAAAAAAAAACTTGCATGTAAATAGTGGCTTTCTTGACCACTGAATGTTCTAAAGCATTTTGCAGTCAATCAAGTACTTGTCATGTGAGAGTACCTTTACGAAATGCATGATTTTATAGAATAATTGTAGTGGGTGTACCTTTAAGAAATGGGTGTTTATTACTGCAGTGATGTCAGAGAGTGGGTGGAGCTGGGCTGTCTGTGTTACTTTCATTTTTTAGCAGGCTGCTACAGAGTGAGGTTTTAGTTCTGTTTTCAGAGAGAAGAGCTGCAGTGAAAGCCAGCAGATGTGCATGGATCTCTCTGCAAGCTAAAGAGTGTTCATTTGGGTGATTTCTCTCATTAGAGAATTTAAACCTGATCTTGGTGTTAAAAGGGTCTTTTGTCTTCTGGATGTTGTTTGGGAATTTATTAAGGATTACTTAGTGTTGTATTCTTTGGGGGTTGTATTTGAATTGATGGTTGCTAAGATGTTCACTGTATGTTTTAAAAAGGTTAACTTGAGTTCATAGAATAAACATCGTTTTGCTTTAACAAATACTGTTAGATGTCTGCTGCACCACACCTGTAGAGTGGGTCGTGTGCTCCCCATACCACAATCTATTAAAAGTCGTGGGTCAGGTGAACTCCATGATACACCTTGGGGTTCTCTAAAACCTTGCCCATAATATACTTTTGAAGTGTAGTCACTGCTGTAATGTACAAAATGTGGCATCTAATTTATGTTCAGCAAACTCCCACAAACACAAATATGAGAAATGACCAGATTATGTGTTTTTGTGAAGTTGACAAAGGGAGATTTTAAGCAGAAAAGAAAACAAAATTCCAGAGACCTCTCGTACTCAAAAACTGCTTCTGCCATTTCACACCAGAAGTAACATTCAATATGTTTGCCCAAACTTGGGAGGCCTATTAGAGTGAACCATAGAATCGCAATGATGTGCAACAGGAGGCCATTCAGCCCATATCCCCCTGCAAGCTCTTTGAAAGAGCCATCCAATTAGTATTCATTTCTTTGCTCTTTTCCTCTAACTTTGCAAATGTTTCCCTTGGAAGTATTTATCCAATTCTCTTTTGAAGTTATTACTGAATCTGCTTCCATCACTTCTTCAGTCAATACATTCCAGATCATCATAACTCACTTCATTTTTTATTTCCTCATGGACATTTGGCTCTTTTAGCAGTTACTATAAATCTTGTGTCCCTTAGTCACCGTTCCTTCTGTAACTTGAAAGTTTCTACTTACTCACCTATATCACATTTTATGATCTTGAATACCCTTAACAAATCTTCCCTTAAATCATATTAATGAGGGCAGCACGGGGACGCAGTGGCTAGAATTGCTGCCTCATGGCGCTGACGTCTCAGGTTCAATCCTGGCTATGGGTTACTGTCCGTGTGGAGTTTGCACATGATCCACGTGTTTGCGTGGGATTCGCCCCTACAACACAAAGATGTGCAGGGTGGGTGGATTGGCCACGCTAAATTGCCCCTTAATTGGAAAAAAGGAATTGGATACTCTAACTTTAAAAAAAATCGTATTAATGATCTAGATCCTGATGTGCAGGGGACAGTTTCAAAGTTTGCAGATGGGGAGTAATATAAACTGTGAAGGGGACGGCATAGAACTTAAAAAAGGACATATACAAGTTGGTGGAGTGGGCAGATAAAATTTAATGTGGAGAATGTGAGGTGATGCATTTTGGTAGGAAGAACAGAAAGGGACAATATAAAATAAAGGGGTAAAATTCTTAAAGGAGTGCAGGAGCTGGGTGTAGGGTGGCACGGTGGCATTGTGTCCCACACTGTTGCTTCACAGCGTCAGTGTCTCAGGTTCGATTCCTGGCTTGGGTCACTGTGCGGAGTCTGCACGTTCTCAGTGTGTCTGCGTGGATTTCCTCCTGCAAGTATTCTCCCTGTGTACTCGAACAGGCGCTGGAGTGTTTCAACTAGGGGTTTTTCACAGTAAGTTCGTTGTAGTGTTCATGTAAGACTACTTATGACGGACTTCCGGTGGCGGCGATGACGTAGGAAGCCGCTCATTTTGGAGCTCCCGATTCAAACTGACTTTTCGGCTCTTTTTAAAGCCCAAAACGGAATTTTTTCGACGTCTCCCGATGGGAGAAGGTGTGCTGATCGACTTTCTCCGCATTTCATGACTCGAACTCGGAGTGGAAAGGGGGAAAAAATTGCAGCAGCTCCCCAGAAAAAATGGGGGAAGGATTCCAAGATGGCGGCCGGCTGAGCACCAGAGGAGTGGAAGCAGTGGGCCCAGGAGCAGCAGCTGCTCTACTGCGCTGTTTTGCAGATTTCAAGGCTGAGGTGCTGAGCTCTCTGCAGGAAACGAATAAAAAGCTCTCGGAGATTCAGACGACCCAGGGTGCTGCCATCCAGGCGTTGCAGGCGCAGGCCACTGAACGAGAGGAGGAGGCCGGGATCCTCGTGAGTAAGGTGGAGGGACACGAGGCACTCCACAAGAAGTGGCAGGAACGCTTAGAGGAGCTTGATCACCGCATGAGGCGAAAAAATCTGCGGATCTTGGGCCCTGCGGAGGGGCTGGAGGGGTCGGACCTGACAACCTACGTGGCTACGATGCTGAACTCACTAGTGGGGGCCGGGTCTTTCCATCTGCCCTTGGAGATGGAGGGAGCACACAGAGTACTGGCCAGGAGGCCTAAGGAGAATGAATCCCCGCGTGCGGTGCTGGTGAGGTTCCACCGGTTCAGTGATCGGGAGTGTGTGCTGCGCTGGGCCAAGAAGGTGAAGAACAGCAATTGGGAGAATGGGGTAGTACGGATCTACCAGGATTGGAGTGCGGAGGTGGCTAAGTGGCGGTCCGCATTTAATCGGATGAAAGAGGTGCTTTACAAGAAAAAGATAAAGTTCGGAATGTTGCAGCCCGTGCGCCTGTGGGTAACTTATTCGGACCGGCATTATTATTTTGATTCCCCGGTGGAGGCGTGGGCCTTCGTGCGGACGGAGAAACTGGACTTGAACTAGGGGTTGGGGGGTCGGTTGTAACGCTTTATTGCTGGATTCTGCTGTTGCTGTGTTCTTTTTTTTGTACTTTTGCAATTTTGATATGGTTATTTATGGGGGTGTTGTTCTGTTATGTTTTTTTGTTGTGGGGCATTGTTTGAGTTTTGTATCTTGCGGGGAGGGTTGGGGGGGTTTGTTGTATTCTATGTCGGGTTGGGGGTATGGAGTGGGGCTGGTATTTGGGAGCTGCGTCAGAAGGGTGTGGTGGGGCAGTGCGAAAGTGTGGGCTTTCCTCTGGTTTCCCGCGCTGCGGGGCTGGGGGGTGGAGACGATGACGGGGGGAGGCGGAGCCTTAACTGGTTCTTCCCCGCGCTGGAGCGGTGCCTGGAGGAGGGATAGATTGGGGGATGATCCCACTTTGGGAGGGGTTGGGTTATTGGAGGGAGTTTCAGGGGTCAGCAGAAGTTAGCTGAACCACGGAAGTACAATGGAGGACGGTTCGCGGCTAGGAGGGTTCCTAGCCTGGGGGGGGGGGGGGGAAAGAGGGAGGGGGGGGGGGAAAAGGGGAATACCGGATTGCTGCTGGTAGGGTCAGGAAGGAGCTGGTGGGGGCTGGGGGGACAGAGGCGAGGTGTTGTCGCTGTGGGGACTGGGTCGGGCTCGGGGTGCTGGCCTGGGGCGAGCAGTCGACGGGCTATGGCTAGTCGACGGGGGAGGGGGGCGGGACGCCCTCTCATTTGGTCACCTGGAATGCGAGAGGATTGAATGGGCCGGTGAAGCGGTCGAGGGTACTTGCTCATCTGAAGGGGCTAAAGGCAGATGTGGCAATGCTTCAGGAGACCCACCTGAAGGTGGCGGACCAGGTCCGTCTGAGGAAGGGATGGGTGGGGCAGGTTTTCCACTCTGGGTTGGATGCGAAGAACCGGGGAGTGGCGATTCTGGTGGGGAAAAATGTGTCGTTTGAGGCATCGGAGGTGGTGGCGGATAAGGGGGATAGGTATGTTATGGTTAGGGGCAGGCTACAAGGAGAGAAGGTGGCACTTACTAGTGTGTATGCCCCAAATTGGGACGATGCGGGCTTTATGAGGCGTATGTTGGGACGGGTCCCGGATTTGGAGGCGGGAGGTTTGATCATGGGGGGGGACTTCAAAACGGTGTTGGATCCTTCACTGGATCGGTCCAGCTCTCGGACGGGTAGGAGGCCGGCGGCAGCCAAGGTACTGAGAGGGTTTATGGACCAGATGGGTGGGGTGGATCCATGGAGGTTTGTGAGGCCGAGGGCACGGGAGTACTCTTTCTTCTCCCACGTACATAGGGTCTACTCTCGGATAGACTTCTTCGTGGTGAGTAGGGGACTGATTCCGAGAGTGGAGGAGGCCGAGTTTTCGGCCATTGCAATCTCCGACCACGCTCCGCATTGGATAGAGTTGGAGATGGGGGAGGTGCGGGACCAGCGCCCGTTGTGGCGGTTGGATATGGGGTTGTTGGCGGAGGAGGTGTGTAGGAGGGTCCGGGCAAGTATTGAGGGGTACCTCGAGGTGAATGATACGAGGGAGGTTCATGTGGGGGTGGTCTGGGAAGCCCTGAAGGCAGTGATTCGTGGGGAGCTGATATCCATCCGGGCACACAGGGAGAGGAGTGAGAGGGATAGACTGGTGGGAAAGATGCTGGAGGTAGACAGGAGGTATGCAGAGTCACCAGAGGAGGGACTGTTGGGGGAGAGGCGCAGCCTGCAGGCTAAATTTGATTTGCTGACCACTAGAAAGGCGGAGGCACAGTGGAGGAAGGCACAACGGGCAGTGTATGAACATGGTGAAAAGGAGAGTAGGATGCTGGCTCATCAGCTCCGCAAGCGGGATGCGGCTAAGGAAATTGCTGGAGTGAGAGACAAGAGTGGGAATGTGGTGTGGAAGGGGGTAGAGGTGAATGAGGTCTTCAAGGACTTTTACGGGGAACTGTACCGGTCGGAGCCAACGGTGGAGAGGAGGGGAATGGAGAGGTTCCTCGACGGGCTTTATTTCCCGAAGGTGCAGGAGGAGCAGGTGGAGGGGTTGGGTGCGCCGATTGAGCTGGAGGAGCTAGTTAAGGGGATCGGGCAGATGCAGTCAGGGAAGGCACCGGGGCCGGATGGGTTCCCGGTGGAATTTTATAAAAAGTTTGTGGACCTACTGGGCCCCTTGCTGGTGCGGACACTTAATGAAGCGTGGGAAGGGGGGACTTTGCCCCCGACTATGTCGCGGGCGCTGATCTCGTTAATTTTAAAGAGGGACAAGGACCCCCAGCAGTGTGGTTCATACAGGCCCATATCTCTCCTCAACATAGATGCCAAGGTGCTGGCAAAAATCCTGGCCACCAGGATAGAGGACTGTGTGCCAGGGGTTGTACAAGGGAAGGTTTTGTGAAGGGAAGGCAGCTGAACACGAATGTGCGGAGATTGTTGAATGTCATCATGATGCCGGCGATTGAGGGGGAGGCAGAGATAGTGGTGGCGCTGGATGCGGAAAAGGCCTTCGATAGAGTGGAGTGGGGGTACTTATGGGAGGTGTTGGGGAGGTTTGGATTTGGTGAAGGGTTCATTAGATGGGTAAGGCTGCTATATGAGGCCCCGACGGCGTGCGTGGCCACGAATGGGAGGAGGTCGGAGTACTTCCGGCTTTACCGAGGGACCAGACAGGGTTGCCTCCTGTTCCCCTTGTTGTCTGCACTGGCAATCGAGCCGCTGGCGATGGCGTTGAGGGATTCAGAGAGGTGGAGAGGTTTGGTGCGAGGTGGGGAGGAACATAGGGTGTCGTTGTATGCCGATGACCTGTTACTGTATGTGGCGGACCCGGTGGGAGGGATGCCGGGGGTGATGGAGCTGCTAGCTGAGTTTGGGACCTTTTCAGGTTATAAACTAAATTTAGGCAAGAGTGAGGTGTTTGCGGAGTGTGCGGACAATTTGCCGAAAGACAATTAGCCGACAGACAGTTGGCCGACAGTCAATTGACAGACAGGACAATTCACAGACAGGACAATTAGCCGACAGGCAGTTGGCCGACAGACAATTGACAGACAGGACAATTCACAGACAGGACAATTGGCCGACACTTATTAAAAATAAAATAAAAAATATTATTTATTAAGGATTATTAAAAAAACTACTCATTTATATAAAAAAGACAGGAACAGTCTATTAAAAACTCTTACATACAATTATGTGCACATGCACGTAAAAATTGCAACCCATCTTCAGCATTGTAGTTGAGTACAAGTTTTTGGAGTCTTTCCTTGAGGCGAATGTATTTTTTGTTTTCCCTTGCCGCATCAGACCCTGATAATGCCTGTTCTATTATAATTTCAGTGCTTGACTGTTCAATCCTAAGCTTTTGAATTAATTTGGATAAATTAGGGTGATGGACATTGACTCTTCTACTGAAGGCGTGGTGCCACCCTTCTAGCGAGTTGTTAGTTTTTGGGAGATCACTGAGAACTCTGGAGTGACACGACCATAAATAAATGTCAAATATTGGGCGTCGACGTCTACCGCGTTGCATGATTCCTACCCATGTACACTCGAAATAAGACAGGAACTGCTCCAAAATTTCATCTGTTTGTGCATCTAAAGAATGAAGAAATTGTTCAAACAAAACAGCAACATCATCAGGTGGTACGAAAGCTATCGCTTGCAGCTGTTTTATAATGAAAGCATTTTCTCGGTCGCTGTACCACGTTTGTAAACCTGTAGTCTGTATCTTGCGCCATAAACACTGGCCAAAGTGAAAAAAACAACCATATACAGAAACGTGAGGAAAATGTTTTTTGATGCTGTTTATAGCTGCTTTCTCAAAGTCCACTGTAATAGACGTCACATTTAAATTCCTTCCTTCTGTAATGAATTTAAATATTAAATCATAATTCTCTTCACTTTTACTGTTTGTTACACAATAAAGTAGTGGCACTGTTTTACGTTCACAAATTAGTGCATGGATAGTGTATAGCTGCTTACCCAAAGGTGCAGAGTCAAAAGTCCCGTCACAAAACCACTCGGTTTTCTTGGATAAAATTTCCAAATTTTTCAACGTACCAAATATAGAAACATCTTCATTTTCATAGAGTAAAAAATCATCACCTCTTGGAGTCTTATATAGTTCTTCCTCACTTATTACTGGTCTTTTTCGTCGCACCGTACGCTTGAGAGAGTCCTTTTTTGGTAATGCTCCGACAATGGTTGAGGGGATATCGGACGTTACATTATCAATGATAGAGCTTGGCAATTGTTCAGATTGTGCAGCAAGATGTTTTATTTCTTCTTTAACTTTTGAAGCTTGATTTTCAATAGGTGTTGGCGGATGCGAGTGTTCAGAAGACGTTCTGCTAATTACGTCATCGATCGTTGTCATTCTTGCGTTGCAGACTTTACGATTTGCGCATCTCCAATAAGTCTTTGATTCCCTGGTTTTGTCAATAATATAGGCGTATCCCTCGAACAGAAGCTTTTTGCCTCCTCGCTCCGTTTTGACAAACTCCATGATAGATACTGAAGGGCTTTGAATACGTAATTTAGTATAACTATTTTAAGCGGGTTCCCTGTCGACTAATTGTCCTATCGGCCAATTGTCCTGTCTGTGAATTGTCCTGTCTGTCAACTAACTGTCTTTCGGCCAATTGTCCTACTACCGTTTGTGGTGCACCATGGAGACCAGGAGGAAGGAATTGGTAGGCTCCCGCTTAGGCGGGCAGGGGAGAGCTTTAGGTACCTGGGGGTGCAGGTGGCCAGGGACTGGGGGACTCTTCACAAACATAATTTCACCAGACTTGTAGATCAGATGGAGGAGGAGTTCAAGAGGTGGGACATGCTGCCATTGTCGTTGGCGGGGAGGGTGCAGTCCGTCAAAATGACGGTGCTTCCAAGGTTCTTGTTCCTCTTTCAGTGCCTGCCCATCTTTATCCCCAGGGCCTTCTTTAGGAGAGTGACTAGCAGTATTTTGAGCTTTGTGTGGGCACATGGGACTCCGAGAGTGAAGAGGGTGTTCCTGGAGCGAGGGAGGGATAGAGGCGGGCTGGCGCTGCCCAACCTTCTGGGGTACTATTAGGCGGCCAATGTGTCAATGGTGCGTAAATGGGTGATGGAGGGGGGAGGGGCGGCGTGGAAAAGAATGGAGATGGCATCATGTAGAGGTACGAGCCTGGGGTCCATGGTAACGGCGCCGTTGCCGCTCTCCCCTAAGAGGTTTACCACGAGCCCGGTGGTGCCGGCGACCCTAAGAATCTGGGGACAGTGGAGACGGCATAGGGGGGAAACAGGGGGCTCGATGGAGGCTCCATTGGGTGGCAATCATCGGTTCATCCCAGGGAACAGGGATGGGGGATTTAGGGGGTGGCAAAGGGTGGGCATCAGTAAATTGAGGGACCTGTTTATTGGCGGGAGGTTTGCGGGCCTGGGGGAACTGGAAGATAAATTTGGGCTTCCCCAAGGGAACATGTTCAGATACTTACTGGTAAAGGCATTTGCTAGGCGACAGGTAGAGGGATTCCCTTTGCTGCCCTCGCGGGAGACGATGGACAGAGTGCTTTCGGGGGTGTGGGTCGGAGAGGGGAAGGTGTCTGACATCTATAAGGTAATGCAGGAGGTGGAGGAGTCGTCAGTGGAGAAGCTGAAGGCTAAATGGGAGGAGGAATTCGGGGAGCAGATAGAGGACGGGACTTGGGCGGATGACTTGGAGAGAGTCAACTCTTCCTCCTCATGTGCGAGGCTTAGTCTCATCCAATTTAAGGTGCTGCACCGGACCCATATGTCCGGGACTAGGATGAGTAGGTTCTTTGGGGGTGAGGACAGGTGCACCAGATGTTCGGGGAGTCCAGCGAACCATGCCCATATGTTCTGGGCATGCCCAGCACTGGAAGAATTCTGGAAGTGGGTGGCGGGGACGGTGTCGAGGGTGGTTGGATCCAGAGTCAAACCAGGGTGGGGACTCGCGGTTTTTGGAGTTGCGGTAGAGCTGGGAGTGCAGGAGGCGAAAGAGGCCGGTGTCCTGGCCTTTGCGTCCCTAGTAGCCCGACGAAGGATCTTGCTACAGTGGAAGGATGCGAGGCCCCCAAGTGTGGAGACCTGGATCAGTGACATGGCGGGATTTATAAAATTGGAAAGGGTCAAATTTGCCCTGAGAGGATCAATACAAGGGTTCTATAAACGATGGCAGCCTTTTCTGGACTTCCTGGCTCAAAGATAGGTATCTTGGTCAATAGCAGCAGCAACACGGGGGGGGGGGGGGGGGGGGGGGGGGGGGGGGGGGGGGGGGGGGGGGTGTTCCATATTGTAGTTTCTATTATGTAACTTAATATTGTGTTAATTTGCGTTGTGGTTAAAATGCTGTGTTGTTCATGGAGGTGGGGGCGAATGTTTATGATTGCTAATATTATTGTTATTTTTGGTATTTTAATATGGTTCGTTGTGTATACATTCAAATTTTTCAATAAAATTATTTAAAAAAAAGACTACTTATGACAATAAAGATTGTGTTATATTATAGATCATTGACGATGGCAGGACTGGTGGCGAGAGTAATAAATAAAGCATATAGTATCCCAAGCTTTATTGATATGGGGTATAGAATAACGAGCAAGTTGGTTATGTTTAACTTGTATAAGACACTATTTAGACTGGAATAGTGTACATGTTCTGGGTGCCACACTGTAAGAAGGATGTGATTGCATTGGAGAGATTGCAGAAGGCGCATACAAGAATGGTTCCAGGAATGAGAAACTTCAGTTATTAGGATAGATTGGAGAGGTTGGGACCTTTCATACAATGAGTGGTTTGAGTCTGGAATTGTGTGGAGGCAGGTTCAATCGAGGCATTTAAGAGAGCATTAGATGAATACTTGAATAGAAATGATGTGCAGGTCTACAGGAAAAGGGGCAAGTCATGATGATGCTTGTTTGGAGAGCCAGAGCAGAACGATGGACCAAATGCCCACCTTCTTCCCGTTAACAATGTGATTCTGAGAATGTGAAGCTGTGGAAGTGATTCAATGGCATTCTTGCGACTGTTGATTCTTGGGTTCAGTAGATTGTTAAAGAACTCTGCCAACAAATAAGTATCTCAAGCCTGTTCGTTAGGATCTGACCGCAATCTGCTGAGAGAATGGGTGTCAACCACTGGCTTGGGAGTCAGAACATTTGAGACCTTCATGGAGTTCAGTTTGTGCTTATCGACAGCTTCCTGAAGCTCTGCAGCCTTGGTAGGCTCAGCTCAGTGGGCTAGACAGCTTGTTTGTGATGCAGAACAAGGCCAGCAGCGCGGGTTCAATTCCCGTGCCAGCTTACCTGAACAGGCGCCGGAATGTGGCGACTAGGGACTTTTCACAGTAACTTCATACTTGGAGACTGGTTTAGCACAGTGGGCTAAATAGCTGGCTTGTAATGCAGAACAATGTCAGCAGCGCGGGTTGAATTCCTGTACCAGCCTCCCCAACAGGCACCGGAATGTGGCGACTAGGGGCTTTTCACAATAACTTCATTGAAGCCTACTTGTGTGACAATAAGTGCTTATTATTATCATTGCTCGCCTCCCACTGGTACCGCATTTCTCAGGTTTGTCTGCAGCATGTTTTTGCTTGATGATATTTGGCTCTTGGTGATTTTTCACCATTTATGTAAGATCTGTGAGCATTGTACAGATTATCCAGCAATTTGACTCCATCATTTTCTTATGAAGCAGTTTTGATGCTTCCAGGGCAGCACAGTGGTACAGTGGTTTCCCACTGCTGCCTCGCGGCACCGAGGTCCCAGGTTCGATTCCGGCCCTGGGTCACTGTTTGTGTGGAGTTTGCACATTCCCTCGTGTTTGCGTGGGTTGTGCCCCAACAATCCAAAGCTGTTCAGGGTAGGTGGATTGGCCACACTAAATTGCCCCTTAATTGGAAAAAATGAATTGGGTACTCTTAAATTTATTTAAAAAAAGTTTTGGTGCTTCCACTGGATGAATCCAAAGGACCTCAAGTGCTGTGCCAAGTGACATTCCTTAACATAGACATGGAAGATCCTTGAAGTTATCTTCTGGGTTACCAGCAAACTCACATTTTTGTTCCAGTTCCTGTCTCTTGGCTGCACCCTTTAGGATAGTTACATCAGAGGCGGCATGGTGCACAGTGGTTAGCACTGCTGCCTCATGGCGCTGAAGACCCGGGATCGATCCCGGCCCTGGGTCACTGTCCGTGTGGAATTTGCACATTCTCCCTGTGTCTGTGTGGGTCTCACCTCCACAACCCAAAGATGTGCAAGGTAGGGGAATTGGCCACGCTAAATTGTCCCTTAATTGTAAAAAAAGAATTGGGTACCCTAATTTTAAAAAGTTACATCAGGTTTCCTGGTGGTTTGACTGTCATAATGCATTAGGTGTCATCTTGAAAGACATGATGCTCCTGACAAGCCAAAGAGGTGCTGAAGGCTGCTCAAACTAAGGCAACGGGTTTAGAGTGCATATCTTGATTGCTCAGTTACGCAATAATGTAGTTTAACACGTGCCAATGTTTAGATCTAGGGTGTATCCATGTTGTTTATGTTTATCAACTAGTTGTAACATTGTGTGTGATGAAAAGATCAACTCAGTATGCTTAGAGAGAAGAAATTGGCTGTTGGAGTTTAATCTACCAATACTGTGTTGTTCTATTATCCCTTCCGGGGCAGGTTTAGCACAGGGCTTAAGAGCTGGCTTTCAAAGCAGACCAAGGCAGGCCAGCAGCACGGTCAATTCCGGTACCAGCCTCCCCGAACAGGCGCCGGAATGTGGCGACTAGGGGCTTTTCACAGTATCTTCATTTGAAGCCTACTTGTGACAATAACTGATTTTCATTTCATTTCTTTTCTGTGTATTGCAGTCTGAACCATCATGACACTGAAACCATCAGGGCGATAAGTTTGTCCTAGTTCCTGAGATCATTATTGAATGCTTCTTTGACCTCAACTGAATGTCACTGTTGGTACATTGTGTGGACGGTACCTCATGGATTCAAAAGCCTGTCCTAGTTTGGCACCATCTACCAATTTGATCAAATTGCACGGAGGTTTTTGAAAGCAAACCATGCTCTATGAAAAATCCAAAGAGTGCCAAAACCTCAGCAATGGACACTTTACAATTTGTTGTTGTACTGAATACTAATTGTTTGGATTGGGTTTGCAGCCTAAAAGCAACCGGTTAGAAGGTCTACCAATTCATTCTCTAGGTCTAATATTATTCAGTAATAGAAGTTTCACTCTCAAATATTTGAAATATTCAGCCCCATACTCACGGTTGGGTGCCTGGTGTGTCATAGAAGATATATCCGTTTCAACTTGTTTGGACACAGATGCTTGCCAGGGTCATCTTTTAATTGTTGGTATAGGATTACAACTGGAAAACAATTTTTGGGGGGGGGAAAGAAACACAATCACACTGCTGTAAATTAATCCTCATTAGGTAAGAGTAGTGACAAATGCAATACATACAATGTTACTGGCAAAGGTCAATTATACAATAAAACTTAAAACGGCCATTTCTTTGGGATGGAATGAGAGGGTGAATAATGCAAATATTTAATTTTTCTCCATAACCTTGGTCATAAATGCCAAGTAAATGGCATACACATAACACCAACACACTAAAGCTGGTCTAAAAAATGGTCAGATAACCAAAAGCTTGGTCAAAAAGGTAGGTTTTACAGCGCTGGCCCCGCACCTGCGGGAGATGTTCACAGACTCGCTAGCTAGGGGCACGTTGCCACCCACGTTAGCACAGGCCTCAATCTCGCTGATACCTAAGAAAGACAAAGACCCAACGGAATGTGGGTCATACAGACCCATATCTCTGCTGAATGCAGACGCCAAAATACTGGCCAAAATCCTAGCCAAAAGGCTAGAAGACTGTGTACCTGAGGTGGTCACAGAGGACCAGACGGGCTTTGTCAAAGGTAGACAGCTTACCGCGAACATCAGGCGCCTGCTGAACGTGATAATGACCCCCTCCGGGGAGAGAACACAAGAGGTGATCGTCTCCCTGGACGCAGAAAAGGCCTTCGACAGAGTCGAGTGGAAATACCTCATAGAGATACTGGAGCGGTTCGGGCTTGGAACAGGGTTCACCGCTTGGGTAAGCTCCTGTACAACGCTCCCCATGGCGAGTGTACAGACCAACAATACCAACTCCCAATACTTCCAGCTGCACAGGGGCACCAGACAAGGATGCCCACTGTCCCCGCTGCTGTTCGCACTAGCAATTGAACCGCTAGCAATCGCGCTCAGGGCAGCAAAAAATTGGAGGGGGATCCGAAGGGGAGGTAGAGAGCACAGAGTCTCACTCTATGCGGATGATCTGCTCCTCTATATCTCGGACCCACAAAGCAGCATGGACGGAATCATCGCGCTCCTGAAAGTTTGGAGCCTTCTCGGGCTACAAACTCAACATGAGCAAAAGTGAGATCTTCCCATTACACCCGCAAGGGGGGGGGGGGGCAGCACTAAAGGGGCTGCCGTTCAAACAAGCCCGACATAAATTCCGCTACCTGGGGATCCAAATAGCCCATGACTGGAAAGGGATCCACAAATGGAACCTCACCAGCCTGATGGAGGAAGTTAAAAGGACCTGCAAAGATGGAACACACTCCCGCTCTCCCTCGCGGGGAGAGTTCAGACGATCAAAATGAACGTACTGCCCAGGTTCCTCTTCCTGTTTAGATCCATTCCGATCTACATCCCCAAGGCCTTTTTCAAAGCGCTGGACAAACTCATCATGGCGTTCGTATGGGGGGGGGGTAAAAATGCTAGGATCCCAAAGAAGGTCTTACAAAAACAAAAACCAGGGGAGGGTTAGCCCTCCCGAATCTACAATTCTACCACTGGGCAGCAACAGCCGAGCGAGTAAGGGGATGGATCCAGGAGCCAGAAGCTGAGTGGGTGCGTGCGGAGGAGGCCTCCTGCATGGGAACCTCCCTCCGGGCCCTCGCCACGGCAGCACTCCCATCCCCACCCAAAAAACACTCCAGCAGCCCAGTGGTGACAGCCACCCTCCAATCCTGGAACCAACTGCGGCAGCAACTTGGCCTGACCAAAATGTCGAACAGGGCTCCCATCTGCAACAACCATAGGTTCAAACCAGCACTGACCGACGCCACCTTCAAAAGGTGGAGGCAGGACGGGGGGACACTGACAGTCAGGGACCTATACACGGACGACAGGATCGCAACACTGGACGAATTGACAGAGAAATTTCAGCTAGCTGGGGGGAACGAGCTACGGTACCTGCAGCTCAAAAACTTCCTACGAAGGAGACAAGGACGTACCCACAACCGCCACGACAGACACTACTGGAAGACCTACTGGACGCAAGTATCCTAGAGAAAGGGAACTGTAGTGACATGTATGACCGACTGGTAGATAGGGACGACACCGTACTGGACGCAACAAGGAGGAAATGGGAGGACGACCTGGGGATGGAGATAGGGTGGGGACTCTGGAGCGAAGCACTGCATAGAGTCAACTCCACCTCCACGTGCGCAAGGCTCAGCCTGACGCAACTAAAAGTGGTACATAGAGCCCACTTAACAAGAACCCGTATGAGTAGGTTCTTCCCGGAGGTGGAAGACAGATGTGAACGGTGCCAAAGAGGCCCGGCCAACCACGCCCACATGTTCTGGTCTTGCCCCAGACTCGTGGAGTACTGGACAGCCTTCTTCGAGGTTATGTCCAAAGTGGTGGGAGTGAGGGTGGAGCCAGGCCCGATAGTGGCGGTCTTCGGGGTTTCAGAACAGCCAGATCTATTCCTGGGGAGGAGGGCGGACGCCCTTGCCTTTGCCTCCCTGATCGCCCGCCGTAGAATCCTGTTTGGCTGGCGGTCAGCAGCACCGCCCAGAGCTGCGGACTGGCTGTCCGACCTCTCGGAATCTCTCCAAATGGAGGAAAATCAAATTTGCCATCCGAGGGTCGGACGACGGCTTCCACAGAACGTGGGAGCCATTCATGCAACTGTTCCGGGACCTATTTGTGGCCAATGTACAAGAGGAAGAATAGTCGGGGGAAGGTAGCGGGAGGGGGGGGGGGCTACAGGTTCGTTACGGGGGTTCGATGGCTAGCTAAGGCCCAAAACCAAACTAAATAAACATGTTGAGGGGGGGGGGGGGGGGGCGCAGTTACTACTACGAAGATGCTTACCTGTAAATATGTATGTTAATTTTTGCGTGTTTGTTTTTTTTTCTCTCTCCTAACAATTTGTAATTTGTTCAATATAAAATATGAAAACTGAATAAAAACATTTATAAAAAAAAAGGTAGGTTTTAAGACCAGTAAGTGGGATTCATGGAGAATGCAGTCGATCCTGTTTGGAGTTGATTATTTTTCCCACACCAAAGATTTGGGCCCAGAGGAGGAACTCGGGCCAAATCTCAGTTTTCCAGCCTGAGAGAGCAGAAGGATGGAACTGCAAGGAAACAGGGAGGATACAAAAGCAAACTGCTGCTTGCAAGAGGGTTAAACAATGATCCTGCAGAGTTTAAAAAAAAATAAGATTCACTTGATGATGGGCCTCCCCAGAGGTAAACCACCTGGGAATTGCAAGGCTTTAAATTCACCAAAGGACTCATCTGGCATCATAAAAGTGGGATATCAAACAAAACCTCTTATGGGGTAATTATTTTGGTGCTCATGCCCAACTATGTTAGTTGGTATGCAATGTAATAAAGCATGCAAGCGGCAAGCAGTGCAGGAATCATTCTCAAAATGTCCCAGAGCCTGCCACAGCTAAATCCATCACTTGCAACTGACCAATCAGGCCACTTGGAATAACTACATTTTGATCGCAGTACTGTGAAAGTCTAGTTGTGTATTATATTTTTGAGGGTGCATCATATTCAGAAAATTACATTTAAGTGCCCTGCCATTATGATGAAAGATATCGTAAAACAAAGCCTTCTAGTTTAATTTTAATCACACAGGGGCAAGCATGTTCAAATAAACATACAACCATTGCTATTGCAAATGATACATTAGCACAAACATGTCACTGGAATTTCTAAAAGCAACAGATCAATTCTATTCTGAACTTTTGGGGTGGGGGGGGGGGGGGGGGGGGCTGGGGGATAACATTAATCCAACTAAAATTTAGGTTTGCACTGAACTATTCACTAATGATCTGTTTCTAAATCAGGTAGAATAATCATAATCACAGATTACTGGAAACAATAGAAATCCAAATTACAATTATTTCTAAAAACATTATAAAACCATTACCTGTTGATTTCTGGTTGAGCACATTTATTGTATAGTGCCAAAGTAAAGTCAGTTACACAACCAGTATATTCGGTGATATCAAAATGTTCCACCTTCGGAGTGAGGAGCATCTCATCATCCAGTTTTAATGCGCATTTTGGTGTCTTTGGCATAATTGGACCTTGTAATGTTGAAGAATGCCCATTTCCAGAGAATTCTGGAGTGATTTGGGGATTTGAAGGTAGATTACATTCTGGCACCCCCCATGCATTTTGAAACATCATGTGACCAAGTCCAAAATCTTCAAGCTTAGGGGTACGCAAGGAGTCATTCAGCAAAGGTTTATCATGTAATGGAGTGACAACTTCATCATTTTGATCTGCACCTTCAGGTTCAGGTTCAGAATTTTCAATCCCATCCATTACAGTATTCATCAATTCCGACTCTGCTCCTTGGGAGGAAAAAACAATTAATTTTCTTTGAAGATTTTCCACTTCCCTTTTCCTTAATTTCCCCCCCCCCACCATGGACTGAAGAGTCAGCTCAGCATTAACAAAGGCACACACAAGGGTTTCAGTAGATGAGCTGAGAAAGGAGCATTCTCAAACGATGAAATAAGATGGAATTAGATTGTGCTAGTGATGGCATGATACATAATTGAAAGCTCACCTTCGGGGCAAACATGACACTAAAGCTGCAAACAATATATTTCAGTCACAGGCAATTGCTGGGAGGGAAATGGAGTTGATGACGGGGGAATAGATTAGATGACAGGATTAAAGGCAATGGCTTCAGTATAACTGATAGCCTATGTCTGGCTCAATGTGTACATTTGCAAAATCTGCCCTTTTGGATGCTCGACAGGGGTCAACTGTACAGCTTAATTGCATTTTGAAAGATCATGGCATGGAAGTTGGAAACTTTTTAAAGTTACCTTGAAGTAAAGAACATTGCAACAGGGTCACTGCTGAAACTTTCTACTATAGATTGTAAATCGATAACTCTTCCAACAATTCTCCCTAATAGTTGTTTGGTAACAAAAAAAGGGCATTTCAAAGTTTTGCCGTTGCATTTATCATGACACTTTGCAAGAATATGGTACAAGGAGAAAACAATTTATATTGTACGAGAAGAGAGAACTGATATGGTAGAGGCATTGCCATGGAGAATTCACCGGTGATGGTGACTGACAGTTAATTGCCAAGCATTGCTTGAAATTTAAACCAGGCAGCTTGACCCAGATTGATCATGGCATTACCCTGCAGAATGAATCAGCAAAAGACGGTCATTTATATTTCTCAGCTGAAACAGGCACAATGTTACATGTTCTTTCTGTCTGCAAAGCATAGGCTAATTGGATACAGACTATACCTTTGCTCGTTGCGATCAGCAACTGGGATATGCTGTCTGATACAGTTCACCAATCTTTGGGACTTGCGGTCGACATACCTAGCATTAAACTGGCACGGAAATTCATCTAACTGTAGCACAGTGATTAGCACTGTTACTTCACAGCGCCCCAGGGTCCCATGTTCAACTCCCGGCTTGTGTCACTGCCTGTGCGGAGTTTGCACGTTCTCCCTGTGTCTGTGTGGGTTTCATGCGGGTGCTCCATTTTTTCCCTCCACAAGTCCCAAAAAGATGTGCTGTTAGGTAATTTGGACATTCCGAATTCACCCTCCGTGTATCCGAACAGAAACCGGAATGTGGCGACTCGGGGCTTTTCACAGTAACTTCATTGCAGTGTTAATGTAACCCTACTTGTGACAATAAAGATTATCTACCACATTACTCATTTGTGTGCTAGGCAGAACATCCTTTTGGCTTGAAGGCAGCATCCGGTTAGAGGCGAACAAGACTCGTGTTGTTACGGCTAAGTGGTAGTGTGAAACAGTTAGTTTTGCCTGTTGCTCAAAATTTTGATAAAGGGGCAATTTAGTGTGGCCAATCCACCTCCCTTGCACATCTTTTAGGTTGTGGGGGTGAGACCCATGCAGACACGGGGAGAATGCATTTTGCTTTTTCAGGGTAATTTGAGGTAGAGGTAGACTGGGCACTTTTCAGGGCCAAAAGTCTGTTCATGAGTTTGCATGAGAACAGTGCAAAATTATCTGACCAGAAAAGCCATTATCCTGCAGGATGCGCCTTATTTCAGCATTAAGCTTGCATGATGAGCAAGTGGCCAGGCCTTATTTACAAGGTTGCCAATAAGACCAGTCTTATGGATGTGAAATGTTGAGAGATTCTGGGCGGGAGTGTTTGCGGCGATAGCAAGGATAGTGGGGGAGGCAGTTGAGCTGGACCCTTTGGTGGCAAATATTTGGGTATTGGAGAAGCCGAAGTTGATGGAGGGGAGGAAGGCTGATGTTGCGGCCTTATCTTCTCTGCTTGTCCGGCGACAAATTTTATTGGAGTGGCGGTCAGCAACGCCACAAGTGGCCTGGCTGGATGATTTATATGACTTTCTTCGGCTGGAAAAAGTTAAATAAGAGTTTAGGGGTTCAGAGGAGGGTTTCGAGACAAGGTGGGAGATGTTCGTGACCGTGTTTGAGGAGTTGTTTGTTGCGGGACGAGGGAAGGGGAGTTTGAAAAATTGGTACAAACTGTATAGTTGTGTATTGGAAAGTTTGTTTCCTGAACTGTTTGTGTGTTGTAACTTTTTATACATGTTTGGAATAAAATATGTTAAGAAAAAGACCAGTCTTATGGCATGAGGAACTGTAAGAATCCCAACGCGTGTACTGACGAGTGAAGATAGGCTTGCGGTAGACTACGGTAGAGAACTCCCTGGCAGATTTCTCAATTGGTACGCCAAGGAAAGGGAGTTCATTTGGATGTTCCATTTCAACAGTGAATTTGAATGCAGGATGGAGCCCATTAAGTCATGCAAGGAAATTACTACATGCAGTTATGCCTTTAAATACCGCAAACATATCATTCACATATCAGAAATATGCAAGTTGTAGGAGGTTAGGTGTCATTGCATTGAAGACATTTCTCATGAAGCCCAGCAAACATGTTTGCAGGAACTGGACCTAGAGGGGATCCCATGGCAACCATCTATTTGGGCATACGTGGTGTCATAAAATGGAGTGCAACTGCATGCGTTGCTGAGTTCATAATTTCAATGAATACTGATTCAGCAATTCTTACTAAATATTATTTTGAAATGGGTGCATGTAGAATACTACCTGAAATAATTTTATATAAGGATAGTTCACAGAATCCTTAGTGCAGGTGGCCAGTCGGCCCATCGTATGCACTGCCCCTCCGAAAGAGCACCCTACGTAGGCCCACTCCCCCACCCTATCCCCGTAACCCTATCTAACCTGCACAACTTTTGGACTGTGGGAGGAAACTGGAGCACCCAGAGGAAACCCACACAGACACGGGGAGAACTTCACGCCGTCAAATAATAGCCAGTTGAATAATTATTATTCTGAAATTTAGGTTCCATGGAATAAAACATTGATTCCAGTTTGTAACTTTTTGTAAGTTACAATTTAGTTTATAATGTTATGGATTCAATTTTGGGTGCAGAAAGAGGGAAAGTTTTTCAAAACAGTATGCTTAATCTGGACCAAGTCACTATGGTACATGCGGAATACCGATATCACATACAAAACTGTGAATTTTGTTGTGCAAGTTCGATTATGTAAACTTCTGTTTACACAGTAAAATCCCACCCTTTGCAACTTCCTGGTTCAGGTTTTCCTTAACTTTTGCTTTGTACATCGTACATGAGCAATGTTCACTCAGCCACATTTTTTCCCCCTCTCTCTTCACTCGGGGAGACGGCAGCCAAGACGGAGCAAAGACTGGAATGGTTTCAGATGATGTGTAGCCTAAATGAAGCGACTAACCTAGAAATGTCCGAATCGTTAGGTCTAGAGCCACAATAATAGCTCTATTCAATTTTTAATCTTCACATGTATTGCTCAGAGGCTCCCCCATCTGCTGTATACAGGTACTGCACCACAATTTGCTGTAAAATAACTGCCCAAACCAATGCTGCCCTCGCATGGCTGGAACCTATCTAAATGTGTCCCATCCAAAAGCATGTTCCCCATTCACGCTCTGCGGGAACGTATCTCCCATGAACTTCACTAGCACGTTATAATACCTTTCTGGGACATACGGAGAACATAACACTACAGCAAGTCACAATGTTTCATATTGAAGATTCTTTAATCAGTGGACAAATCTGCTCATTTACCTTTATCTTTTCTGTGCAAGGGTTCATAGCCATAATTCTGAAAGTGCTCTTCGATTTCTTCAAGTAATGCACAATTCTTGTGCTGCAGTATCTGGAAGGCTCTAATTAAATCAATATTCTCTTTGTATTCATGATCAAGGGTTTCCACCTTTTTTTGAACATCTGCCTTTAAAAAAGTAAAAGGTTTCAAGACTTCTTGAAATGAATTATGCAGAAGCTTAAATCTACCCAAGCATCACTATGCACTGTTGAAAATGTTAATGCTCAGTTCTGACAAAGTTTCAGTTGAATTCTCATTTTGTTTCAAAGTATTCTGCAACTTTCATAATACTGGGGGTGGAATTAGATCCTCAATATCACAGAACATGAGCTGGATTCTCCGCAGCCCCGCGCCGAAATCATATTTGGCGCGGGGGCGGAGAATCCAATTTCATGCCGAAATTGGACCCAGCGATTCTCTGGGACGCGAGAATCAACGTGTTCGCGGAGTACTCCGCATGGCTGGCGGGGGGGCCATTGCCAGAGGCCCGCCCAGCGATCCTCCGCACCCGACTGGCTGAGTTCCCGACACCATGGTTCTAACCACCTGTGGCCGTTTGGGAAGCTCGCGTGGCGGCTGCAGACTCAGTCCTCGGACGCCCTGCTGGTGGTGGGGGGTGCCTTATAGGTGGCCGGGGGGGGGGGGGCAGATCAGGGCGGTCGGATCTTCGCAGGCCTACATTTTTCATCTGCCTCCACGGTCCAAGTCCGCCATAGGCTCGGCGTGGCCGCCACCATGCGCATGCGCGGACTCAAAACCGGAAGTGCGGGGACCCGTATCCGCAGCTAAAGCTGTGTGAATCACTCTGGGTCCCTGCAGGTGAGTGAATTGGCTGATTTTTAAAAATAGAAATCTTCAGTGTGAAACGGCAGCATTTACATGCCGGCGTGGGGGTCACAATCCCATTTTGGGAAACTCCAGCCCCATATGTTGGAAAAGCAATGTAAAAAATTACCAGATGAGCACAAGGCACTGTGTTGGACAAGAATGGAGGGAAGGCAGATAGAAATCAACAATAAGTATAAAACATAAAGTGGCTACAATGGGACATGATTAATTTGGGATCAGGGTCAGGAGTAGGGTGGCACGGATGGAAAGATGCAATAGGAACCTTGAACCTTAAGGTATACAGCAGCATTCTTCTGCAAGACTACCGACTCGCATCATTTGGTGGTGCTGTACAAAATTTCAACATTGAACTGGATTAATAGTGCTACAAATGTTATTACTGAAGACTATTAAGAATAAACCTCTCCCCCTTCTCCCCCTCCTCCCCTCTTCCCCTCTTCCCCCCCTCCTCCCCCCTTCCCCTCTTCCCCCCCCCATCTCCCCTTCCCCTCCCTCCCCCCCCTCCCTTCCCCTCTCCCTTCCCCTCCCCTCCCTCCCCCTTCCTATCCCCCCTTCCCCTCCCTCCTCTCCCCCCTCCTTCCCGCCCTCCCCTTCCCCCCCATCCCTCCTCCCCCTTTCCCCCCTCCCCCCTCCTTCCCCTTTCCCCCCACCTTCTCCTTCCCCTTCCCCCCTCCTGGCTAGGACCCCTCCTAGCCGCGTCTCTCCCTCCACTGTACTCCCATGAGCCAGCTGACTTCTGCTGACCCCGGCAGCTCCCGCTCTAACTCTGACCCCTCCCGATATGAGGTCCCCCCCCCCCCCCCTCCTCCCCTGCATCAGCTCCTGGGCACCGCTTCGACGCGGGAAACCTGGTCTAGTAACCCCGCCCCTCGCCACCAGCTCCACCCCCTCATCCCGCAGCGCAGGAAACCAGAGAAAAGCCCGCGCTTTCACACTGCCCCACCCCACCAATGCAGCTCCCAAACTGCAGTCCCAACCCAACCACCAACTCCGTACAAACAAAGACACAGATCAACCACAAACCCCAGTACCCCCCTTAGAACACAGAACGATAACCCACATCGTCCGAAAGCGAGAGAAAAAACAAAAACAAACAGAATAACCCGCTACAGCATAAACAATGATACATGAATAGAATAGAAAAACTCCCACAGCCCCCAATCTCTAGTTCGAGTCCAGCCTATCAGCCTGCACAAAGACCCACGCTTCCCCCGGGGACTCAAAGTAGTGATGCCGGTCCTTGAAGGTGACCCACAGGCGCGCAGGCGGCAACATGCTGAACTTCACCTGCTTTCCATGGAGCACCGCCTTCGTCCGGTTAAACCCGGCTCTCCGCTTGGCCACCTCCGCACTACCGAATTCTCCCACTTACTACTCCTCACCTTCTTGGCCCATCGGAGAACACACTCCCGGTCACTGAATCGATGGAACTGCACCAGCACCGCCCGCGGGGGTTCATTCGCCTTAGGCCACCTGGCCAGCACTCTATGGGCCCCCTCCAGCTCCAGGGGCAGATGGAAGGATCCTGCCCCCACCAGCGAGTTCAACATCACGGCCACATAGGCCGGCAGGTCCGCCCCCTCCAGCCCCTCCTCGAGGCCCAGGATCCGCAGGTTCTTCCTCCATGACCGAAGCTCCATCTCCTCGAACCGATCTTGCCACTTTTTATGAAGTGCCTCGTGTATCTCCACCTTCCCCACGAGGGCCGAAACCTCCTCCTCGCGCTCAGAGGCCTGCTGCTGCAACTCGAGTATCGCTGCACCCTGGGTTGTCTGGGTCTCCAGCAGCTTACTCGTCGTCACCTTCAGGGATTCCAACAACTCCCCTTTCAGCTCCGTGAAATAGCGCAGAAGGGCCGCCTGCTGCTCCTCAGCCCACTACCTCCACTCCTCGGGCTCCACCGGCCGCCATTTTCTCCACCTTCCCCCGCTTTTCCAGGGGAGCTGCTGCCGTTTTTCTCCTCGCCCCACTTCGAGTCCGAACCATCCCAGGGGGTTTTCCTCCAGACCACTTTATCCACTGGGAATCGTCGAATCAGCGCCGTTTGGAGCCCTTAAAAGAGCCCACAAGTCCTTTTAAAGCGGGAGCTGCCGAACATGCGGCTTAGCTCCGCATAGCCGCAACCGGAAGTTCAAAGATATTTTCTGCCAGCAACTCTATTTGCCATCTGGGGAGGTTTCCTGAAGGAAAGAAACGCTTGACTGGTTCATTTTTAAAAATTCTTTCATGGGATGTGGGTAGCTCTGGCAAGGTCAGCATTTGCTGCCCATCCTCAATTTCCCTCGAGGTGGTAGTGAGCTGCCATCGTGAACTGCTGCAGTCCATGTGGTATAGGTGCAATCACAGAGCTGTTAGGAAGGGCATTCCAGAATTTTGACCCAGTGACAGCAAAGGAACAGCAATATAGTTCCAGTTCAGATGCTGCAATGTGTCTGCTGTCCTGCTACGTCTGGGATGTAGTGGTTCAGATTTAGATGTGCTGTTGAAAGAGGCTTGGCAAGTTGCTACAGTACATACAGCTGCCACTAAGTGAATGTTTAAGGTTGTGGATGGGGGTGTCAACCAAGTCGCATGCTTGGTCCTGAATGGTGTTGATTTTCCTGTGTTCTTGGGAGCCATACTCATCCAGACAAGTGGACAATATTCCATCACACTCCTGGCTTGTGCCATGTAGTCTGTGAACAAGCTTTGGGGAATGAGGTGAGGAGTTATTCACCACAGAATTATCAGCCTTTGGTTTGCTCTAATAGTCACAATATTTATGTGGCTGATCCAGTTCCAATTATTGGTCAGTTGTTGCTACTGACCAGAATGCAACTCGATGTTGATAGTGGGGCATTCCCCAGAATGTTGATAGTGGGGCATTCAGCAACTGTAATGGCACTGTGTCAAGTGGTGATGGTTAGATTGTCTTTTTTTGGAGGTGGCCATTGCTCAGCACTTGTGTGATACAAATGATACTTGCCACTTATTGGCACAAGACTGAATGTAGTCTTGCCTTGCTGCATTTGGTCATGAACTATTTCAGTACCCGAAGAGTGACACAAATGTTTGTAAGGACTGTATGACTCTCAACCAAGATTTTCCTCTAACTGCCAAGATTAGTAACCTGACACACATTTAACCTAGTGACAACATTCTTCCTCCGCATCCACCATAAAAGTCAAATGATGAACTCAATTCTGGCATCCTTGGTTAATGGTACCCAATTTACTTTAAACAAAAGATTAGCACGCGTTATATTTCTTGACATTTATCCTAAAATGTAACGGTGGACCACTTTTATATCACTCTATAGCATAGCAATTGTCCAATAGCTGCATATAAATAGTAGTTTGCATAATGTACAGCACAAAGTACATGAATTGTATAGTGCTCATCTATTCATTCTTCCCAAAACAATTAACTTGTGCACTGAAGCTCTAAACAATTCACCCAGATATTTATCAATGAATGAATATAAGCATGTTATTCACTGGTGCTACTGTTAAAGTTTCAGACATATCATTTCAAAGGTAATCAGTAAGAATATTTAGAGGAACTTTTATTTTAAGAAGTCAAAAATGTACGACTTGTCTCGTGCAAGTAGGAAAATCGTCTGGAGCAATAGTATCAACTTGCTTTAAAAGTCTTGCTTTAAAAGCTTTTAACGTGCTTTTCAATTACAGGATGACAATGGAGAAGAAATTGACATCAATCCAAATGGCATGGTAAAGTTGAGGTCTTTTTCAGTTTCTAAAAATTATATTCCTTTTCATTTAGGCTACACACAATGGTCAAATTCACAAGGATTACTTTTGCTTTGAATAATACAATATCTAAAGTATGATGGTTAATGCATGTCAATAAATAGCTAATAGAACCATAGAAACATTTCAGCACAGAAAGGGGCCATTCTGCACTTCGTGTCCATGCCAGCCCGAGGTGCCCTTTCTAATCCTGTACCCGGTCCATAACCATGCAGTTTACAGCACTTACGGTGCAGATCCAGGTACTTTAAAAAAAGAGTTTAAAGTCTCTGCCTCCAACACCAAATCGAAAAGCAAATTCCAGACTCCCACTACCCTCTGCGTAAAAAGTTCTTCCTTGTGCTCCTCTACTGATCTTGAATCTATGCCCCCTGGTTCTAGAGTTCTCCACCAAGGGAAACAATTTGATCCTGTGGACTCTTCTCTTCACCTCATAATTTTGTCACTTCAGTTAAGTCACTCCTTAGTCTTCTTTGTTCTCAGGAAAATAATCCCAACCTATCCAATCTCTCCTCGTAGCTACACTTTTCTAGCCCTGACAACATTCTTCTGCACTCTCTCCAGAGCAATAATGTTCTTCCTGTAATGTGGTGACCAGAATTTCACACAATACTCCATTGGTGGCCTCACCAGTGTTTTATACAATTTCAATTTACAATATCATATCCTTACTTTTATGTTCTATACCTCTGCCAATGAAGGACAGCATTCCATACGCTTTCTTTACAACCTGGTCTACTGGAATGCTGCTTTCGGGGCATGTGTACTTGTAGGCCAAGATTTCTCACTTTATCTGTCCCGTAGTATATTCATGTTCATTGTGTACTCCTTACAACAGTTTGACCTCCCCAAATGCATGACCTCACACTTGTGTTAAATTCCATCTGCCACTTTATCACTCACTCCCACCAACCCATCTATACTGTAGCCACCGAAGTTGGCCATTCCCTCAATACAAAATGGAGGAACGCAAAGCTTGCAGGGTAAAATGGACAAAGTTTGCAGCACAAGCAGGCTGCAACAAGCCACTGTGTATTCTATCTGCGAAGAGAGCAGACAGCACCGAAACAAACATTCCGCATACTAATGAGGCAATCTCCAGGACAGTTAGCATAGTAATGGAACGATCCCAGGGACAAAGGACACAAATAGGGAAGTGATTGCAACATTGTATGGGAAGCCAGACACCCCGGCACCAGCGGGGTTCGAAGACAAAGCACCTGAAGGCCCGCCCAGTAGCCGTGGGACAGCCTCAGTATTGGGGGGATTCAAACAAATCGATTGGGAAGAGACCCAATCGATCCCCAGCAGATAGAGGGTCCGCCCAAAAGGGCGCGAAGCCCTGGGACCTATAAAAGACAGGTCCCAAACTCAGTTCGTTCTTCTTGACCAGCCCTCCTCTCTTGACCAGCCCTCTCGACCAGCCTTTACCGAAGAAGACCTTGACCGAGAGAGAGGAGAGGTTCGGACAGCAGCCACCAGCAAGTAAGTGTCTCACAACGATCGCTACCAGAGATAGACACTCCTGACCCCTTTTAACCCGTACCAACCTGAAGTCTGCAGACCCAGTGCACAGCAAGAGGCCTTGTCCCCTGATCCGGCAGTTCCTTATTCAGATAAGTATTGGTCTATTTAGTGGTAGGAATAGTTTAGTCATCTTAGTGTGTGCATGAGTAGTTTATAATTGTATTATAATAAACTCATTTGTTTGAACTTACTAATTGGTGTATGGTTTTATTGCTTTGAACTTGACCTTGAAACTTGTGGCGGTATCTTAACGATACCTGGCGACTCCAGAGCTAAGTAACGAAACAGAGCCAAATCGAGCGTTAAGCACACTCACCCAGAACGAGCAACAATACCATTTTGGGAGATTACATTTGCCGTTGATCTCTTTTTAAACAATGGAATCACATTTGCATTTCTCCAGTATCTCGTGAGAATCGGAAAATCATCCTTAGAGCTTTTGCTATCTTCTCCCAGCCTCCTTCAGTAGCCTCGGAAACAATCCATCTGGACCTGGCGACTTAATAACTTTCAAGGATTCCAACGCTTTGAGTACTTCCTCTCCCTTTATGATTATCCCACCAAAATCTAACGTTCCTCCTGGACTACTATATCCGCATCATCCATTCCCTTCGTAAACATGGAGACAAAATATTCATTTAAATGCCTTCCCACAGCCCCTGCACCCAGCTCCCTTCTTCATCTTTGATAGGTCCCACGCTTTATCCTTAACTAACCTTTTACCATTAATATATTAGGTTTTCTTTAACTTTACTTGCTAATCTTTTTTCATGCCCTCTCTTGGATTTCCTTATTGACTTTGTCCCTGCAGTTCCTATACTTTCTAGGCTACCTGCAGTGCTTAGCTCTCTGTGCCTATTGTATGCTTTCTTTTTCTGTTTGATCTTCCCGTGCATTCCTCTAGACAAACGGGAGGCACCTAGATTTGGCAGTAACACTCTTATTTATGGAGAGAACATGTCTACTTTGGTACACTTGGGGTCTCGCTTTTTAGTGCGTCCCACTGGTTTTCCATTGGTTTACCTCTAACAGTGCTGGCACCGATATTTACACAAAAACATATTAATAAAGGAAGAGCATGGCCATGGCGTTGAGGGAGTCAGGGAAATGGAGGGGTCTGGTGCGGGGTGGGGAGGAGCACCGGGTATCGCTGTATGCAGACGACCTGCTGTTATATGTGGCGGACCCAGAGGGGGGAATGCCGGGGGTGATGGAGCTGTTAGCGGAATTTGAGGGCTTCTCGGGCTATAAGCTAAACTTAGGAAAGAGCGAGGTATTTGTAGTGCACCCGGGAGATCAGGAGGAGGGAATTGGGAGGCTCCCCTTCAGGAGGGCAGTGAAGAGTTTCAGGTACCTGGGGGTGCAGGTGGCCCGGAGTTGGGGGGCTCTTCATAAGCTTAACTTCACCAGACTAGTGGAACAGATGGAGGAGGAATTTAAAAGGTGGGACATGGTGCCGCTATCGCTGGCGGGCAGAGTGCAATCCGTCAAAATGACGGTTCTCCCGAGGTTCTTGTTCCTCTTCCAGTGCTTGCCCATCTTTATCCCTAGGGCCTTTTTTAAAAGGGTGACCAGCAGCATCATGGGATTTGTTTGGGCGCATGGCACCCCGAGGGTGAAGAGGGTCTTGGAGCGGAGTAGAGATGGGGGGGGGGGGCTGGCATTGCCCAACCTCTCGGGGTACTACTGGGCGGCCAACGTGTCGATGGTGCGTAAGTGGGTGATGGAGGGGGAGGGGGCAGCATGGAAACGGATGGAGAGAGCGTCCTGTGGGGATACAAGCCTGGGGGCCCTGGTAACGGCGCCATGGCCGCTCCCTCCCACGAGGTATACCACGAGTCCGGTGGTGGCGGCTACCCTCAAGATTTGGGGGCAGTGGAGGCGGCATAGGGGAGAAGTGGGGGGCTCAATAGAGGCTCCGTTAAGGGGGAACCACAGGTTCGTCCCGGGGAACATGGATGGGGGATTTCAGGGATGGTGTAGAGCGGGCATTGGACAGCTGAGGGACCTGTTTATCGACGGAAGGTTTGCGAGCCTGGAGGAGAAATTTGGGCTCCCGCCGGGAAACATGTTTAGATATCTGCAGGTAAAGGCATTTGCTAGACGGCAGGTGGAGGGATTCCCTGCGCTCCCCGCGAGGGGGGTGAGTGACAGAGTGCTCTCGGGGGTCTGGGTCGGGGAGGGGAAGATATCCGATATCTACAAGCTTATGCAGGAGGTGGAAGAGGCGTCAGTAGAGGAGTTGAAAACGAAGTTGGAGGGGGAACTGATCGAAGACGGGACATGGGCTGATGCCCTGGAGCGGGTAAATTCTTCCTCCTCGTGTGCGCGACTTAGCCTCATTCAATTCAAGGTGCTGCATAGGGCCCACATGACTGGGACGAGGATGAGTAGGTTCTTTGGGGGTGAAGATAGGTGTGTCAGGTGCTCGGGGAGTCCAGCGAACCATGCCCATATGTTCTGGGCATGCCCGACATTGGAGGAGTTCTGGAAGGGGGTGGCGAGGACGGTGTCAAGGGTGGTGGGATCCAGGGTCAAGCCAGGATGGGGACTCGCGATCTTTGGGGTTGGGGTAGAGCCGGGAGTGCAGGAGGCGAAAGAGGCCGGTGTTCTGGCCTTTGTGTCCCTAGTAGCCCGGCGAAGGATTTTGCTACAATGGAAGGACGCGAGGCCCCCAAGCGTGGAGACCTGGATCAATGACATGGCGGGCTTCATTAAGCTTGAGAAGGTCAAATTCGCCCTGAGTGGATCGGTGCAAGGGTTCTTTAAACAGTGGCAACCTTTCCTCGACTTTTTGGCTCAACGATAGGGTACTGGGACAGTAGCAGCAGCAACCCGGGGGGGGGGGGGGGAGACACGTTGATTATGTTTGCTTATTTTATTTAAATTTGATTTATTTAATTTAAATTTATGGTTAAGTTCTCTTGTTGGGGGGAGTGTGATACATGTGATGTTACGGTTTGGGGGGGAATTGTGGGTGTTATGGGCTGTTAGTTGCATATTACTGCTTGTTGCTATGCTTGTTGTTAAATTTTTAAATTTTCTGTAAAAAATTCCAATAAATTTTTTTTTAAAATAAATAAAGGAAGTGCAGCCCACTCAAGCCTGCTCTGCCATTTTATAACATCATGGTTGATCTGATTGCAACCTCAACCCCACATTCCTGCCAACCCCTTATAACCTTTCACCCCCATGTTAATCAATAATCGATCTAGCTCTGCCTTAAAAAAGATCCAAAGATTCTGTTTCCACTGCCTTTTGAGAAAGAGGTCCAGAGACTCACGACCCTCAGAAAAAATTCTCCTCACATCTGTCTTAAGTGAGCGACCCTTAGTTTTAACCAGTGACCCCCTAGTTCTAGATTCTCCAAGTGGAAATATTCACTCCACATCCATCCTGTCACTATACCACAAGATCTTAAACATTTTAATCAAGTCACCTCTTACTCTTCTCTTGTGTACAAACCAAACCTCTCTAACTTTTCCTCACAAGACAACTTGCTAATTCCTGGTATTAGGCTAGTAAATCCTGTCTGAACCGTTTCTAACACATTTATGTCTCTCCTTAGATAAAGAGACCAGTTCTGTACGCAATAGTCCAGATGTGATCTCCCTAATGCCCTGTAAAACTAAAGCATTACGTTCCTTCTTATTCAATTCTCCTCACAATAAAATATATCATTCTATTCACTTTGCTGATTACTTGCTGTACCTGCATACTAGCTTAATGATTCATGCACCAGGATACCCATATCCTTCCGCACCTCAGAGCTCTGCAATCAGCATTTAGACAACATGCTTCTTTTTATTCTTTCTGCCAAAATGGACAATTTCATGTGTTTCCCACATTAAACTCCATTTGCCAGATCTTTACTCACTCACTTATCCTAAGCCTCTTTGGTAGCCTTCTTGCATACACTTCACAATATACTTTCCTAACAATCTTTGTGTTGTAAGCAAATTTAGCAACCGTACCTTCAGTCCCTTCATCCAAGTTATTTAGATAATCTGTAAAAAGTTGAAGCCCAGCACAGATCCCTGTGGCAAATCAGAAAAAGACCCATTTATGCCAACTGTTTCTAGTTAGCTAGCCAACTTTCAATCCATGCCAATGTTGCACCACAAGCTTTTATTTTCTGCAATAACCTTTGATGTGGCACCTTACAAAGGAATCCTGGAAATCTAAGTACAGCGCATTCACAAGTTTCTCTTTATCCACAGCATATGGTACTCCTTCAAAGAACTTAAATAAATTGGTTAAACATGATTTCCCTTTCACAAACCATGCCGACTCTGCTGGATTGTCTCTTCCAAGTGTCCTGCTAGAACATCTTTAATAATGGCTAACAGTTTCCCGATGACAATGTTAGGTTAATTGGCCTGTAGTTTGCTGCTTTCTGAATAAAGGAGTTAGTTACATTTGCATTCTTCCGAGAATCTTCCTCAAATCGAGCAAATTTTAATTTTGGACAATCTAAACCAATGCATCAACTATCTCATTAGCCACTTCTTTCAAGACCTTAGGGTGAAGTCCATCCCAACCTGGGGATTTGTCAGGCCCAGACCCAACATTTCTTTGCAGATGATTGTAATTTCCCCAAGTTCCTCCCTCCCATTTCCTTACAGTTATTTCTGGGATGTTGCTTGTGTCCTTTGTGGTGAAGACTGATGCAAAATACTTGTTTAATCCATCTGCCATAACCCTGGCATTCCTGCACTCAAAATGAAAGTCAGACTGGTGATCTTAAAAGGTTTCTGAAGCTTCATCCTCTTTGAAACGCTGACCACATACTGCAACTTACAGGAATCATAACTGCAGCCATTGCGACCAAATAATTAAAGCAGTAATCATGACACTGAATTTTTAAATAAATGATTTTAAGCTCCTGGTTTGTGGAAAGTGCATTTGGAAATAATCTTGCATGTAACAGACAAACTTTCTGGAAAATAGAAAGTGCTTACAACATGCAAGCAACCCATGGTTATGAATAAATGTACAATTTAATTCTACCTTCATATTTCTGACTTCAGAATGTAACTCGTGAAGGATCTTTCTTGGAGCTTCTTCTTCATGGTCTTCATGTGGTAGAAACAAAAGTTAGATTAAGATTTCAGATTTGTTGGGTAAGCCCAAAACTGAAGACATAATTCAAGTACCAAATTAGAAAACCAGTACATTAAAATTAGCACCAGGAGGAGTTGATAAGACAATATGGTGCAATGGGAAAAGTGGTAACTTTGGCCTATTGCTCCGATTCACATTACACCAAACTTTAAAAACATTTTTCATTAGACGTGGGCATCATTGCTACGGTTAGCATATACTGTTCATCTGTAACTGTCCTCAAGGTGGTGGTGGGTAAATCACTTTCTTGAATTGTAGCAGTCCACTGATTGATGAAGGGAGGGTAGTGAATGTTGTTTACATGGACTTCAGTAAAACCTTTGACAAAGTGCCTCATGGCAGACTGGGACAAAAGGTGAAGTCACATGGGATCAGAGGTGAGGTGGCAAGATGGATACAGAACTGGCTCGGTCACAGAAGGCAAAGAGTAGGAGTAGAAGGGTGTTTTTCTGAATAGAAGGTTGTGACTAGTGGAGTTCCACAGGGATACGTGCTGACCCTCTGCTGTTTGTAGTTTACATAAACGATTTGGAGGAAAATGTAGCTGGTCTGATTAGTAAGTTTGCGGATAACACCAAGGTTGGTGAAGTGGCAGATAGCATTGAGGATTGTCAGAGGATAAAGCAGGACATAGGTAGGTTGGAGACTTGGGCAGAGAAATAGCAAATGGAGTTTAATCCAGGCACCATGGTAGCACAATGGTTAGCACTGTTGCTTCACAGTGCCAGGGTCCCAGGTTCAATTCCCAGCTTGGGTCACTGTTTGCGCGGAGTCCGCACGTTCTCCCAGTGTCTGCGTGGGTTTCCTCCGGGTACTCCGTTTCCTCCCACAAGCCCCAAAGCACGTGCTGTTAAGTCATTTGGACATTCTGAATTCTCCCTCCGTGTACCCGAACAGGTGCCGGAATGTAGTGACTAGGGGCTTTTCACAGTAACTTCATTGCAGTGTTAATGTAAGCCTACTTGTGACAATAAAGATTATAATAACGTGAGGTTAGTTTTGGTAAGTCTAACATAGAGGGGAAATATACCGTAAATGGCAAAACTCTTTGGACTATAGAATGTCAGAGAGATCTGGGCGTGCAGGTCCACAGATCTTTGAAAGCGGCAACACAAGTGGACAAGGTAGTCAAGAAAGCATGCGGAAAGCTTGCCTTCATTGGATGGGGCATCACGTATAAAAAATGGCAGGTCATGCTCCAGTTGTATAGAACCTTGGTACGGCGGCACTTGGAATATTGTGCACAATTCTAGTAGCCACACTACCAGAAGGATGTGGAAGCTTTGGAGAGGATGAGGGGGAGGTTTACCAGGATGTTGCCTGCTCTGGAGGGTATTAGCTATGCGAAGAGGCTGAATAGACTTGGACTGTTTTCATTAGAACGACAGAAGTTGAGGGGTGACCTGCCAGAGATTACAAGATTATGAGGGGCATGGATAGTGTGGATGGGTAGGCACTCTTTCCCAGGGTGGAGGGGTCAGTCGCCAGGGGGTATAAGTTTAATGTCTTTGGGGGGGAAGTTTAGAGGAGATGTGAGAGGCGTTTTTTGTTTTTACACAGAGGGTGGTGGGTGTCTGAAACGCATTGCCTGGGAAGGTTGTGGAAGCAGATACATTAACAGCGTTCAAATGGCATCTTGACAAATACATGGATAGGATAGGTACAGAGGGATACGACACAAGGAAGTGCCAAGGGTTTTGGCCAAGGTTGGTATCATGACCGGTAGAGGCTTGGTGGGCCGAGGAGCCCGTTCCTGTGCTGTATTGTTCTTTGACGTAGGTACAATTACAATGCTGTTAGGTATCAACTGAACGTCAATCGAGGGGGAAATTCTATGCATAACATCTACTTTCCTTTAATTAGCAGTTGGAGTTCAAAAATATTTTAGAAATCACAACTAAGGCACAAGTGACAACATAAATATTTGTAACTTCTGGATAATAAATTTTAATAGTATAATTACTTCCCCATGAAAATAGTATTATATCCAAGTGGAAATTGACCTGCTTACCAGACTCATTGTTCAAAGCATGATCCAGATATTTGGTCTCATTCTCCAAATTTACTGCAAGGATTCTTAATTTGGTGAAGAAATTATGTATGATCTCCATTTCAATTGGGAATAAACTATAAAAAAGATTTTTAAAAACATGGTTAAAACAATTTTATACAGCAGCTGAACTTTTAACATATGGAAGCCTAGAATTATTTTGGTTGTAACTGCAGGAATGTTATGTCTAGGTTACAAGCAGGAATTTAAAGATTCAGCCATCAAAAAAAAATCATATTTGGGACCAGAAAAGTTATTTAAATGACCTAATACAGAGTTTCATATACTAAAGTATATATTTTTGTCAGGCAAACATGGGAGTTTTAAGGGATTTATATTTGTATTGTTGAATGTTAGAAATAAGGTATGGATTTAAGTGGGGTTAATTTAGTGGTTCTGTGCAAGAGTAAATAATTTCAAGTTAGACAAAGTTGGTTGCACCTGTGTGGGAATTTGGTCAGTTCAAATTGTGCTTAAGAGAAGTTACAGCGTGAAAAGTAAATAAAAGCTCGGAGAAAGGAAAAGTTGGTGCTTAGTAACCAGGGGTACCTTAGCTGTGGAAGGCTTTTGTGATGGTTTTTTAAAAATCAAAAAAAAAAAATCAATATTTTCCAGTTGTTACAGAGAAACGACATAAGTGTGTCTGATATTTACAATAATGTAGTTTCTTATTTATACAGCTTTTTACACGTTGTTTCCCCAGTTTGCTTCCCCTCCCCTTGTTGGTGGCTTAGTATCACTGCCTTTGGCGCCACATACAGCACGGTAGCTTTGTGGATAGCACAACTGCTTCACAGCTCCAGGGTCCCAGGTTAGATTCCGGCTTGGGTCACTGTCTGTGCGGAGTCTGCACATCCTCCCCGTGTGTGCGTGGGTTTCCTCCGGGTGCTCCGGTTTCCTCCGACAGTCCAAAGATGTGCAGGTTAGGTGGATTGGCCACGATAAATTGCCCTTAGTGTCCAAAATTCCCCTTAGTGTTGGGTGGGGTTACTGGGTTATGGGGACAGGGTGGAGGTGTTGACCTTGGGTAGGGTGCTCTTTCCAAGAGCCGGTGCAGACTCGATGGGCCAAATGGCCTCCTTCTGCACTGTAATTCTATGAAAATACGAGGTTCTGTTTCTGTTGGGGTCTTTAGTTTTCTGGCGTTCGCTGTGGTGGGAGAACTGTGTGGCACCTCCCCTCCTCTTCTTTTACCCCAGGTTCCACTCTATGTCCCCTTGGATCCCCTTCGCCCCTTCCCCTCCTCCACCTCTTTCTCATGTGTGTCTTCTAGAGCTGCCAACAGAAATCAGTATTCCAGATACCAAAAATCCGGATTTTAATTTCAACGGAAAAATAGGCACCAATCTGATGTATAGTTTTACATCTTAATTGCACAAATCTAAAACTCAAATGGAAAATGCAAATACAATGCTTCATACATGTACATCATCATGAGTGGTTGTTTTCAATTTAAGTTTCAAACTGATGCACTATCACTTACGACGAGACGAGAGTAGATCAAGGCTTTATTAAGCAGAGATGTGTAGCCTCCTGCAGCTGCTGCCGAAATGGATGCAGCTCGGTGAGCACACACATTTATACTCTACCTACTGGGCAGAGCCAGCAGGCAGGGGTCTACCCCGTACCTGTAGTTCAGGAGCCTTACCGTATTACATCTCGTATGTGATATATACAACAGTGGTGACTACCACACAACATTCAGTAAATTTAAGAATGAAATGTGAACCAAACATTCGCCTTTTTACATGAAGTTTAAAATTGTCCTGAACGCTTGATTAACTTAACTGAATTCTTACAAGAAACTGTACATAGACAAAAAGGAATCCAGTGCATTTCTTTCTTTCAAAAATATTTTCATGAAGTAGCACTAACAAATTTCAGGTTAGGGTTTATGATAGTATAGGTAAAAGAGCACAAAAGAATGGCCACAAAAAGTAGAAAGCAGAGGGTATGGTTAAATAGATGCAAGATTATTCAGTAGTTTTGTTTCATGCTCATATCAAAAAGCAGTTTCCACAAGTAAAACTGAATCCTGCTCTGGTCTTCCCTCGTCTTCCTCCCTCCCTTCCCTCCCCTCTCTTTCCGTAGTCACTGTTGGCCTCGAACAGGTCTTGGAAGAGGCTGATGAATAGCCCCATGCTTTGTGGAAGCTCTAGTCCGACCCTTGGATAGGTGCTTACCTCTAGTAGTGTGTCTCTGGAGGTATCTTGCTGTCTCCCTGCGGAGAAAGTGTTGTGGAAATGGCTTTGGGGATGAAGATCGGTATGGATCTAAACAGGAAGAAGAACCGCAGCAGTACGCCAAACTCTTCCAGCAGTTGCATGATTGCTTTCAGGCCATTCTGTGGGTCCGAGACATAGAGGAGCAAGCCTTCAGCATAGAGCGAAACTTGTGCTCTCTGCCCCCTATTTAGATGACCTTCCAGGCGATTGCCAGGGGTTCAATTGCCAGGGCAAACAGAAGCAGGGATAATGGGCACCTGCCTTGTGCCCCTGTGTAGCTGAAAATATTCAGAGCTGGTGATGTTGGTCCCAACGCTTGCCTTGGGTGTGTTTTACAAGTTTCACCCACGAACTGAACCCCACCCCCAGCCTAAACCGCTCCAGTACCTCTATGAGGTACTTCCATTCGAATCTGTCGAAGGCCTTTTCTGCAACCTCTGGTGTTCTCTCCCCGGATGAGGTCATTATTACATTCAGCAGGGCAGCACGGTGGCGCAGTGGTTAGAATTGCTGCCTCACTGCGCCGATGTCCCTGGTTCGATCCCAGCTCTGGGTCACTGCCCATGTGGATTTTGCAAATTCTCTCCGTGTTTGCGTGGGTTTCGCCCCCACAACCCAAAGACGTGCAGAGTAGGTGGATTGATCACTCTAAATTGCCCCTCAATTGGAAAAATTGAATTGGGTACTCTAAATTTATATATTTAAAAAATTATAACATTCAGCAGCCACCTGATGTTCGCAGTTAGCTGCCTACCCTTGACAAAGCCCGTCTGTTCCTCGGCAACCACCTCTGGTACGCAGTTCTCCAGTCTCTTGGCGAGGACTTTCTTGAGGATCTTCACGTCTACATTGAGTAGTGAAATAGATCTGTATTGGCAATATTCCGTCAGGTCCTTGTCTTATTTGGGTATCAGTCATATCGTGGCCTGTGTTAGCGTAGGAGGCAGGGTGCCCCTCGCTAGCGAGTGTGCGAACATGCCCCATAGGTGTGGGGCCAGGGCTGGTGCGAATTTCTTATGGAAGTCCGCCAGGAACCCGTTAGGTCCCGGTGCCTACCCCTCCTGCATGGAGCTGATACTCTCCATGATCTCATCCAGTCTGATCGGTGCCTCCAGCTCCTCCCCATCTATCATCCCCCATAACTGTCATGTCCGGTCCATCGAGGAACAGTTTCACCCCTGCATCCCTGTCATGGATTAAAGGTTTATAGCCCTTGATAGAAGGTCTTGAATGTTCCATTAACCACTTTTTGCTCAGTTACCAGTCTGCCTCTGCTGTTCCTCACCTGAGCTATCTCTCTCGTGGCTCCCCGCTTTCTCAGCTGGTGGGCTAGTAGAAGGCCAGCCTTTTCCCAGTGTACGTAGAAGGTTCGTGCCTTGCAGAGTTGGTGCACTGCTTTCCTGATGGATAGCAGGTTAAAGTCCACCTATAGCTTTTTCCTCTCCCCCAGAAGCTCTACGGTCAGGGCCTGGGAGTATTTTCTGTCGACCTCCAGAATAGTCGATCAGTTGTTGCTTGGCTCCCTCTCTTCCCTATCTCCACGTGCCTTGTAGGCTATTATGTCACCCCTAATCACCGCCTTCAGTCCCTCCCAGAGCGTGGAAGGGGAGACCTCCTCACTCTGGTTATTGGCGATGTACTTACCTATGGCTTGATATTTTCTGGCAGAAGCCCTTATCGGCCAGTAGGTCGGTGTCCAACCTCCAGTGGGGTGTAGAGCACAGTCTGTCTCCAACCTCACGCCCATATGGCGTGGAGCATGGTTGGAGATACCTATGGTGGAATATTCCGCTCTTACTGTTCCTGGAAGCACCGCTTTCCCCACTGCACGGAAGTCTGTCCTCGAGTATGCTTTGTGGACCAGTGAAAAGAACAAGAATTCCTTCTCACCGGGGTGCAAGAACCGCCAAAGGTGCACCACCCCCATCTGCTCCATAAATATTCCCAGCTCCCTAGCCATGCCGGTTCTTTTCTCCACTCTAGCATTCAATCGGTCCGTCAGCGGGTCCTGTACATAGTACACAGAATAGTACCTTTCACTGTACTTCAGTATATGTGACAATAAATCCAATCCAATCCTACAGACAACTGAAAGCAGAGGTGCAAAGAACCGCTAACTAAGGACAAATGGTGGGTGGAAAGAGGATATGAGACTTAGCAACTCACTGACAACCATGATGTGCATGGCTTCTTCAGCGCAATTAAAACTATCTACGGTCCGACTACCCACTGACCCACCCAGTGAGAGCCAAAAATGGAGAGTTGTTCAAAGACAGAGAGGATGTCAATACCCGTTGGCAAAGGCACTTAGATGACCTCCTCAACCAAGACACAGTTTTTGATGCAAGTGGCCTTGACACCATCCAGCAATACTCTACCTGCCACCATTTCAGTGCAACCCCAGCTTGCCGGGAGGTCGAAAAAGCCATTCGACAGCTGAAAAACAACAAGGCCTCTGGCACAGATGAATCCTCCAGAAGTATTATAATGTGGCGAAGAGGCAAGAATCCACATCTTCACCACCCTTGTCTCGAAGGAAGAGTGCATGCCGGGTGATCTCAGAGACGCCTTATTTGTGACCATCTTCAAAGGACACAGGTCCGACTGTGGAAATTCAGAGGGCTTTACCTACCTCTGCCACAGAATACTCCTCAACCACCTCCTCCCAGTGGCTGAAGAGCTCCTCCGAGCCCCAGCGTGGCTTCCGCCCATAAAGAGGCTCAATGAATTTGCACATTCTCCGTGTCTGTGTGGGTCTCACCCCCACAACCCAACGATGCGCATGGTAGGTGGATTGGCCAGGCTAAATTGCTCCTTAATTGAAAAAAAATTCCACCTTCAACCTTGTCAATTGAAAGGGATTGCCGAACATCCTCCTCAAACTCGACTGCCTGCAGAAATTCATCACCATTCTCCGCCTGCTCCACAATGACATGCAAGTCGAGATCATCACCAACAGAACCACCACACACAAAATACATTTGCAAACTGGGGTCAAACAGGACTGTGTCATCGCACCAACGTTCTTCTCCAACTTCCTCGCAGCAACACGCCACCCCATCACCCGAAGGCTTCCCACTGGAATGGAGCTAACCTGTCAGACAAGTGGGAAATTGTTCAGCCTCCGACGCCTCCAGGCCAGAACCAAGACCACCCCAACCTCTGTCATTGAGCTGCAGTACGCAGATGATGCCCGTGCACACTAAAGAGATTGAGCTACAAACCATCGTCGACACATTCACCGAGGCATATGAGAGAACGCGCCCATCCACTCCCCGCCTGCTCTATGCCGAGACCCGCAATGGCAAGTGATCACTAGAAGGCCAGAGGAAAGGCTATAAGGACAACCTGAAAGTTTCCCTAAATAAATGCAACATCCCCATCGAAACGTGGGTATCACTTGCCTGAGAATGCACAAACTGGATAGGATGTTTCCACTAGTAGGAAAAACTAGAACCCGGGGGCTCAGCCTCAGAGTGAAGGGACGGTTCTTTAAAACAGAGATGAAGAATGTGACGCCGGAATGTGGCGACTAGTGGCTTTTCACAGTAACTTCATTGAAGCCTACTCGTGACAATAAGCGATTTTCATTTTATTTCATTTCATTTCAAGAGGAATTTCTTTAGCCAAAGGGTGGCAAATCTGTGGAATTCTTTGCTGCAGAAGGCTGTGTCGGCCAAATCAGAGTGCCTTTAAGACAGAAATAGATAGGTTCTTTCTTAATATATTCTATACTGTACACCATACTCCAGATGTTGCCTCACTAGTACCCTGTGCAACTGAAGCATAACATCCCTACTTCTGTATTCAATTCCACGCACAATGATAGCTTTTGTTAATTACTTGCTGTACCTGCATACTAGCCTTTTGTAGTTCATGCAGGAGACCCCACCCGCTCTGCATCTCAGTTCAGCAATCTCTCACCATTTAAGTTATACGCTTATTTTTATACTTACTGCCAAAATTAACCATTTCACATTTTTCCACGTTATATTGCCAGATGTTTGCCCACTGACTATTTATATATTTTTGTAGCCTCCTTATAATCTTCTTCACAACTTAATTTCCTATCTGCTAGTCATCAGAAAATTTGGCAACTATCTCTTCGATCCCTTCACCCAAGTCATTCTTATAAATTGTAAGCAGTTGAGGTCCCAGCACAGATCCTTGTGGCATAACACTAGTTACATTTTGCCTATTTGAAAAAGTCCCTTTATGCCTACTCTCAATTCCTAGCTAGCTAATCGTCTATCCAAAGCAATATGTTACTCAGTAGAAAAAGAGCTTTTATTTCTGCAATAACCTTTGATGTGGCCCTTCATCAAATGCCTTCTGGAAATCTAAGTAGCATGTTCATTTGTTCCCCTATCCACAGCACAGGTTACTTCTTCAAAGGACAGAATACAAATTGGTTAAACATACTTTTCCTTCCAAACCATGTTGACTTTCCTTGATTATCATGAATGTATCCAAGTGCCCTGTTATATTGTCTTTAACAATAAATTCTAACATTTCCCTGCAACAAGACGTTCAGCTAACTGGCCTGTTATTTCCTGCTTTTTGAATAACGGAGTTGTTTTTGCCACCTTCCAAACTGGTGGGATCGTCCCCAAATCTAATGCACCAACTGTGGCACAGTGGTTAGCACTGCTGCCTCTCAGCTCCAGGGACCCAGGTTCAATTCTAGCCTCTGATGACTGTCTGTGTGGAGTTTGCAATTTCTCCCTGTGAGTTTCCTCTGGGTGCTCTGGTTTCCTCCCACATTCCAAAAATGTGCAGTTTAGGTGGATTGGCTATGATAAATTGTCCCTCAGTGTCCAAAAGGTTAGGTGGGGTTACTGGGTTATGGAGATAGAGTGGAGGCATGGAATTAAGTGCTCTTTCCAAGGTTCAGTGCAGACTCGATGGCTGATTGACCTACTTCTGCACTGTAAATTCTATGATAACTGTCTCACTAGACACTTCAAGACCCTAGGATGAAGTCCATCAGTACTTGGGCTCTTATCAGCCCGCATCTCCAATAATTTACTTAGTACCTTCTTTGATGACTGTAAATGTTTTAGTTCCTCCCTCGCTTCCATTTCCTGGTTTATAGTTGCTTCTGGGATGTCATCTATATCCTCGATAGTGAAGATTGATGTAAAATACCTATCCAATTCATCTGCCATCTCCTTGTTTCCCCATTATAAATTCTCCAGACTCACTTTCTTTACGAACAACATTAAATCGGTTTTCACATTTCTGGCTAGCTTACTCACACAATTTGTCCCTGCTTTTAGTCACCTTTTGATGTTTCTTAAATTCTGTCCAATCTCCTGCCCGGTCACCGGTCTTTGCACAATTATATGCTTTCGCTTTAAGTTTGATTCAATCTTTAACCTTTCTAGTTAACCATGGATGGTAGTCCATACCATGGGCTTTTTCTTACTTGCTGGATTTTGAAATATTCCCATAATCTAATTTGCCAATTCACATTAGTCAGCTCAGCTTTCATTTCCCCGTAATTGTCCCTATTTAAGTTTAAAAACATATGTTGGGTCTACTCATCGTTCCCTCAAAGTGAATACAAAATTCAATCGTATTTTGGTTGCTGCTACCTATGGGCATCTTCATTAAGAGTTTGTCTCTCTTCCATCTCCTGTAAGAAGTCTTACAACACCAGGTTTGGAATCACTAGCTTATCGTCGTACCTTTCTGACAAGCTCGAATTACATCTTCCTTTATGCTTCACCTGTGGTTACTGAAGGCCCGTACACAAATACCACAAGTGACTTCTTGCCTTTACCTTTTCTCATCTCTACCCAAACCGTTTGCACATCCTGGTTTCTTGAACTTGGGTCCTCCCTCTGTATTGTGTGAATATCACCATTAGCAAACAGAGCCACCACTCCACCTTTTGCTAGCTTCCTAAATATCCTGTACCCTTCAATATTCAGGTCCTAATCAATATCCTCCTGCAGCAATGTTTCGATAATGACTATCAAATTGTACTTATCTATTTCTCTGCACACTCTCAGTTCATCTGTTTTGTTTTGAATGCTACATGCTTTCAGATAGAGCTTTTAAGTTTTATCCTTTTTGTAACCTCCCGTCCAGTGCTTTTAAACTTTTTCTCCCAGGACTCACTTTTACCAACTGGCCGACCTTCGCAACCCACCATTATTTCTTACCTTTAATGTGACAGTTGAGCTTGCTTGGTCCTTATGATCTCACTTGCTTTGTCATTCAATATTAGAATTCTGCTAAGGCCTTCAGCTGATGATTTAAGTTCTTGCTGCATCCTTTGAAAAAATCAAGAGGTTTGTCCTCAAACTCACCATACTTAGTCTTCAAATGCCTTTGAGGTTTGAGGGTTTAAAACTTCTTTTGCCAGTACTTCCCTGCATTTTACATGGGCTTGGCATCCTGATTTGCATTGCGACCATTAACAAAGCCACACCTCAAAAATTACACTGCTTTCTTCCCGCTTTCAGTTTTTTCTTTGTTGGCTGTTCACCAGAGGCCCTGGAGCTCTGCATACACCTCACACCAGCACTGTTTTGTCCTGTTGTGCACTCTCTTGAGACGCTCTCTCCGGCAGATTCAGTTGTGAGATCCTGGGCCTCATTTCCTTACTCCAAAATGATCCATCTTCAGTTCTTCACACAATCCTGCTATTTGCTTCCTGGAAGCTACAAAACTGAGGAATTTCTCCTCCATGATTTTGCACCCAAAGCATGGACGTACAGGGTGCATGACGTCAGTCAGTGTACGTGCCAGGCGCATGACCTGCTCTCTGCTGTGATTTCTAGCGGGAAGACACCATAGTTTGTATTTAAAGGCCAGTCACAGCCAGCATTCTTAAAAGCCGGTCGCAACGGTTGGGCGCATCTCCCATGATCAGGAACGGCGCTACCGATCACCCCGTGACCCTACCGTAGATTGCAACAACCTTGAGTTTGAAAAACCTTGCTCTAGTCTCACCCATTGATTTACTGTTAGATTTTGTCATGTGAGAGTACGTTTAAGAAATGGGTGTTTATAAATGGGTATGTATATAAATATCTGCAGTGAGAGTACCTTTAAGAAATAGGTATTTACTACTGCAGTGTTGTCAGAGAGTGGGTGGAGCTGGGCTGTCTGTCAGCTTTTTACTTTCGCTTTAGGCTGTTTGCTGCTGGGTGAGTTTTAGTTTTGTTTTCAGAGCTGGATAGCTGCAGTCACTATGGGCGGAATTCTCCGCTCCCGGGAAAAATCGGGAGGGCTGTCGTGAACTCGGCCGAGTTTCACGATGGCCTCGGAGGGGCGCTCCGCAAATCTCGGCCGCGGGGGCGTCGCGCCGAGAATGACGCGGCCTGTGCGCCTAATAACGTCAGCTGCGCTTGCGCAGGTTGGCCGGCTCCAACCCGCGCATGCGTGGCTGACGTCATGACGCTGACGGCACGAACCCGCGCATGTGCGGTGGCCGTCTTTCCCCTCAGCCGCCCCGCAAGATGTGGCGGCTTGATCTTGCGGGGCGGCGGAGGGGAAATAGTGCGTCCGATTTGGACGCCGGCCCGACGATCGGTGGGCACCGATCGCGGGCCTGTCCCCTCCCAAGCACAGTCGTGGTGCTCTTTCCTTTCTAGGCCACCTACAAGCCCCAAATGGGCTTCTCACTCCCGTTTCACGACGGCAGCGACCAGGTGTGTTTGACGCCATCGTGAAACGGCCGCGAACGGCAGGCCGCTCGGCCCATCTAGGTCGGAGAATCACCGCTCACCGTGAAAAACGGCGAGCGGCGATTCTCCCACGCCACGTGGGGAGCAGAGAATCGCGCCCCATAAATCGATCCTTTGGTGATTTTTAACTAATAACTGCTCTCAGTAGTGACTTTAACCTGATGTGCTTCTGATAAAGGTGTTTTAAGTCTTATGGATGTCAAAAGGAAAGCTTAAAGGATTACTTAGTGTTGTAGTCTTTGGGGGTTGTATTTGAATTTATTTTTTTTTAAAATAAGTTTTATTGAAATATTTAGAATTTATACAACAATAACGCACCATAGTAAAATACCAAAAATAACAATAATATTAACAATCATAAACATTCGCCCCACCTCCATGAACAACACAGCATTTTAACAACAATGCAAATTAACACAATATAAAGTTACAGAATAGACACTACAGTAAGGAACAGCCCCCCCCCCCCCCCCCCCCCCCCCAACCCCGGGTTTCTGCTGCTATTGACCAAGTTACCTATCTTTGAGCCAGGAAGTCCAGAAAAGGCTGCCATCGTTTATAGAACCATTGTATTGATCCTCTCAGGGCAAATTTGACCCTTTCCAATTTTATAAATCCCGCCATGTCACTGATCCAGGTCTCCACACTTGGGGGCCTTGCATCCTTCCACTGTAGCAGAATCCTTCGTCGGGCTACTAGGGACGCAAAGGCCAGGACACCGGCCTCTTTTGCCTCCTGCACTCCCGGCTCTACCGCAACTCCAAAAATCGCGAGTCCCCACCCTGGTTTGACCCTGGATCCAACCACCCTCGACACCGTCCCCGCCACCCACTTCCAGAATTCTTCCAGCCCCCTTCCAGAATTCTTCCAGGGGGGTTGCATTTGAATTAATGGTTGCTCAGATGTTCACTGTATGTTTTAAAAAGGTTAACTGAGTTCATAGAATAAACATTGTGTGCTCCCCGTACCACAATCTATTAAAAGTTGTGGGTCAGGTGAACTCCATGATACACTTTGGGGTTCTCTAAACCCTGGCCCATAACAATTTGTATCATCTTTTTTTTCCACTTTAAATTTAGAGTAGCCAATTCATTTTTTTTTCAATTAAGGGGCAATTTAGCATGCCCAATCCACCTACACTGCACACTTTTGGGTTGTGGGGGAGAAACCCATACAAATACAGGGAGAATGTGCAAACTCCTCAGTGACCCAGAACCGGGATCGAACCTGGGAACTCGTCGCCAAGAGAATGCAGTGCTAACCACTGCGCCACCGTGCTGCCCCCGTCTTTTAAAAAAAGAGTATGCAATTATTTTTTTCCAATTAAGGGACAATTTAGCGTGACCAATCCACCTAACCTGCACATCTTTGGACTGTGGGGGTGAAACCCACGCTGACATGGGGAGAATGTGCAAACTTCAGATAGTGACCCGGGGCCGGGATCGAACTCGAGTCCTCAGCACCGTAGGCTTCAGTGCTATCCACTGCTGATTTGTACTGTCAAGCCCTTCCCATCATGGTCCGTCTTCCGATATAATATATCACATTTACTAATTTGATCCCAATTTAGTTTAAAACCCTCGCTACTTCCCAAGTTATGCTGCTTGCAGGTGAGCCGAGGAAAAAGCAGTGCTCTGAAAGCTAGTGATTTGAAACAAACCTGTTGGACTGTTAAACTGGTGTTGGAAGACTTCCCAGAACTGGTGTTAGTGCCCACAAACCAGAACCCACTCTCTCACACCAGTCTTTGAGCCACACATTTTGTTCTATGTCAATTTGTATGCGGCTCGGGTAGTAATCCAGAGGTTCTGCTTCTTAATTTGGTCCCTAGATCCTCATATGGAATACGCAAAACCTCCTTCTCTATACCCCAACTAGGTACTCCCACTGCAAATTACTCTCCAGCCCCGAGAAGATGTCACAAACCTTGGTATCGGGCAGCAACACAGAAGCCTAGACTCACGCTCTTTGCTGCAAAGAATGATAGAAATCCATCTGACTATATTATCCACTACATTCCTTTTTGTTCCCCTCACTTGAATGGCTCCCTGTACCACAGTGCCATGGTTAGTCAGTTCATCCAGCCTGCAGATCAAACCAGCTGAAAAAGCCCTGAAACCCACTGAACAATTATAAAGGTGGTGACTCCTGTGCTCCAGCCCTCTAAGTCACACTCTGCTGTCCTTGACCATTTCTTCTAATATGACTCCTAGCTTGCCATTATCTGCAGACTTGGATATATCCTTCCATCTAAGTCGTTATATAGGCCTGGGCACAAGTCTCTGGGGAGCAAATAATTTGTCACATTCTGATAATGAGATACATTTCCCTACTCTCTGGATCCGACTTCCCGCAACCAGTAACCAATCCAGGTCACAAAATGACCAACCATTTCTGTGCATTCAGTTTTAATAATTGATACATAGCAGATTTGCTTAGGTTAAAGTTATTTAATGTATGTTCAGAGGGTTACGCCGGCCTTTCCTCTTCAACAACACTCGCTGTTCATTTGCTAAATTTACTGCTTTGGTTTGGCGACGGTCCAGACCAAAAAGTGTTTTATACACCTTGCATAGCTCAGTTTTTAGGGTTGGAAACCATTGCAGGTTATTCCACACGATGTTACATTCAGGCAGTGATGATGTGTTGTTGAACCTGAAGAGCTGACGCCAGGACTTGGATGCCGGAGAAGTTGCTTTGCAGCTAACTCGCAGTCCAACCCTTCGGTCGCTTTCTTTTCAAATGATATAAAGTCAACACAATCCCGTAAATAACCACTGCTCACACGCAAAACATTAAACGATAATTTTACCTTTTGAAACTCCCAGCGATAAAGCTCAGCTGATTTAAACTCACCAACCACAGTCCCGAAACCTACTTAAATCTCGCGCCACTAGGTTTAAAATGGGCTCGAGAGTAACGGTCTGCTCACTGCGCCTGCGCGTGCAACGCCGCTTCAATGGTGTGTTCACGGCGCCTGCGCAATCAACCCACCAGGTCTGCCCCGAATGCTTATTGGTATCACAGACGCTGGCTGGGGCAAAAGGGTGTGATCTGAAGGACCAGTTTAATTTAAGTACAAGTTATATTATATTCTCTAAGGATATAGTCAGGGAATGCCCAACCTTCGGAAATGGGGAGTCGGAGTCACAATGAGCTTCTAAAATTTATATTACTTGCATTTGTGTTGAACATTTATGTTGAAAACAGAAGATGCTGGAAATACTCAAGCAGGTCTGGCACCGTCCAAAATGTTAGCTGTTTCTTTTCAACTCCACCTGTCTGCACTATTCCCGTATGCCTTCAGCCCCTCATATGCACAGCCACCTAGAGTAGAGAGTTCCAAAGATTTGGCATGGATGGTATAGTAGCACAGTGGGTATCACTGTTGCTTCACAGCTCCAGGGTCCCAGGTTCGATTCCTGCTTGGGCTACTGTCTGTGCGGAGTCCCGTGTCTGCGTGGGTTTCCTCCGGATGCTCCGGCTTCCCCCCCCCCCCCCCCCCCCACAGTCAAAATGTGTGCAGATAGGTGGATTGGCCATGCTAAATTGTCTTTAGTGTCCAAGATGCTTAGGTAGGGTTACGGAGATAGGGTGGAGGTGTGGGCTCTTTCCAAGGGCTGGTGTAGACTCAATGGGCTGAATGGCCTCATTCTGCACTGTAAATTCTATGAACCCTTTGAGTGAAGAAATTTCTCTTTATGTAAATGGTGGATCCTTTCTCCTGAGAATGTGATTCTGTTTTAGACTCCCCAGCCTGGGGAAACATTTTCTCAGCATCCACCCTGTCAAGCTCTTTTAAGCATTTAATGTTTCAATTATAAGACATGTCAGTAATGACTATGGATTCTAAGGAAGGACAGTCAAACAAACACCTTCTTGAAGGTTCTCCTTGAAGTCTGCTCCTAAGCATTCAGGCAAAACCACTGCAAAATTGTCCTCAGTCAATTGGACATTGTGTCCAGAGGATAAAAACTGCCCCCCCCCCCCCCCCCCCCCCCACCCGGGCAAATATTGTTTCCACAACCAAATAAGTGCAGGTTAGGTGGATTGGCCGTGCTAAATTGCCCCTTAATGTCCAAAAGGTTAGGTGGGGTTACGGGGACAGGGTGGATGCATGGGCATAAGTAGGGTGCTCTTTCTAAGGGCCGGTGCAGACCCGATGGGCCGAATGTCCTCCTTCTGCACTGTAAATTCAATGATTCTATGAACTCGCAAATGACCAATGTTTTAGGGAGGAGGGGAGGCCGAAGAAAATGCTTCAAAGGCATGCTGAAACTCTCCCAGAGGTACAGTAGCATTGACATTAGTGTCTTGGAGAAACTTGCTATCAATTGTGCAGAATTATTACAATTTCTCCATTAAGCTGCATCATGCTTGAGTCACATTGTCTTAATGGCAAGGCAGCGTAGCAGCACAGACGGAAAGAAAATAAAGTAAATCCTGCCTCAATATCCCACTACCTAGTGGGAAGTCCTGCCCCATGTGTCCAAAGATCTCCAAGTTGAGAATTGGCCTGTTCAGTCACATGAAGGCCCATGGCAAAAACTAGAGACCCTGAGTAAACTACGTACTCGAATTAAAGGACAGCTGACAAAGAAAAGTACAGCACAGGAATAGGCCCTTCGGCTCTCCAAGCCTGCGCCAACCATGTTGTCTGTCTAACCTAAAACCTTTTATACTTCTGGTGTCCGTATCCCTCTATTCCCATCTTATTCATGTTTTGTCAAGACGCCCCTTAAACGTCACTACCATACCTGCTTCCACCACCTCCTCCAGCAGCGGGTTCCAGGCACCCACTCTGTATAAAAATCTTCCTTCGCAAATCTCTTAAACTTTGCCCTCGCACCTTAAACCCATGTCCCCTAATAATTGACTCTTCCACCCTGGGAAAAGGATTCTGACTATCCACCCTGTCCGTGCCCCCCATAATTTTGTTGACTTCTATCAAGTCACCCCTCAACCTCTGTCATTCCAGTGAGAACAAATCAAGTTTATCCAACCTCTCATCATAGTTAATGCCCTTCAAATCAGGCAACATCCTGGTGAACCACTTCTGTACCCTCTCTAAAGTCTCCACATCATCTGGCCATACTGCGAGCAGGATTGAACACTATATTCCAAGTATGGCCTAACTAAGGTTCTCTCCGGCTGCAGCATAACTTGCCAATTTTTATACTCAATTCCTTGTTTGATGAAGGCAAGCATGCCGTACGCCTTCTTGACTACCATTTCCACCTGTGTTGCCACTTTCAGTGATCTATGGATCTGTACACCCAGATCCCTCTCTCAATACTCTTAAGAGTTCTGCCATTTACTGTATATTTCCCACCTGTATTAGACCTTCCATAATGCATTACTTCTCTTATTCTTTGCTCACTCATTCAACCTATATCCCTCTGTAGTCTCCTTGTGTCTTCTTCACAACTTACTTTCCGACTTACCTTTGTGTCATCAGCAAATTTAGCAACCATACAGTCAATCCCTTCATCCAAGCCATTTATAAAAAATGTTAGAAGTTGAAGCCCCAGCATTGATCCCTATGGCACACTGCTCATTACAGCTTGCCAACCAGAAAACGGCCATTTATGTCTACTGTTTCCTGTTAACTAGCTAATTTTCTTTCCAAGCCAAACTCTTAGCCCCACTGCAGCATGTGCTTTTGTTTTCCACAATAACCTTTCATGTGGCACTTTATCAAATGCATTCTATTATAATATATCTACTGATTCCACTCTATCCACAGCACATTATATCTTCAAGGAACTCCAATAAATTGGTTAAACATGATTTCCTTTTCACAAAACTATGCTAACTCTGCCTGAGTACCTTGAATTTCTCCAAGTGCCCTGTTATAATGTTCTGATTCACCTGAAGAAGGAGCCGTGCTCCGAAAGCTCGTGTTTGAAACAAACCTGTTGGACTTTAACCTGGTGTTGTAAGACTTCTTACTGTGCTCACCCCAGTCCAACGCCGGCATCTCCACATCATAATGTCTTTAATAATAGCTTCCAACATTCTCCCTGTGACAGATGTTAAGCTAACTGGCCTGTCGTTTCCTGCTTTGTCTCCCTCCCTTTTTGCATAAAATAATTACATTTGCTATTTTCCAATCTAATGGAACTTTCCCCAAATCTAGAGAATTTTGGAAATTAAACTAATACATCAACTATCTCATAAGCTAGCTTTTCTTTAAGATCCTGAAATCCATCAGGATGTGGAGATTTGCTAGCCCTCAGCTCCAACAATTTGCTGAGTACCACTTCATTGGTGATTGTAATTTTCTTGAATTCCTCTCTCTCTCCCTTGCATATTCCGATTTACAGCTATTTCTGGGATGTTACTTGTGTCCTCTAGCGTGAAGGCAAATGCAAAATACCTGTTTAATTACCTGCCATCTCTTAGTTTTCCATTATTAATTCCTATTGACTTATCCCTTAACCTAATTTGCCAGTTCACTTTAAATAGCTCTACTTTCACAGCCATATATTTGCCCTTATTTAAGTTCAAAATTCTAGTCTTAGACACACACTTCTCTCCCTCAAACTGAATGTTAAATTCAATCATATTATGGCTTCTGCTACCTTGGGGCATCTTCACTATGAGGTAATTATTTAATCCTATCTCGATTCACAATACCAGGTCTAATTTTGCTTATTCTCTGCTTGTAAGAAATATTCCTGAAAACATTTTATGAATTTCTCATCTAGGCTGCCTTTGTCCATCTGATCTTCCCAGTCTATTTGTCAAATAAATGTCCCATGATTATCGCCGCACCTTTCTGACAAGCTCCCATTATTTCATCCTTTATGCACCATCCTACTATGTCATTACTGTTAGGGGACCTGTACCCATGCCCACAAATGACTTCTTGCCTTTATTATTTCTCTTCTCTACCCGAACTGCTTCTACATCCTGGTTTCCTGAACTTAGGATCATCCTTTTCTATTGGGCTAATACCATCATTATGTAAAAGTGTCACCCCTCCACCTTTTCCCAGCTTCTTGACCTTCACGTACCCATCAATAGTCAGGTCCCAATCTGTCATACTTAGGGCGCGATTCTCCTCTCCCCAGGCCGGGTGGGAGAATCGCGTGAGGGCCGCTCTGGCACCCCCCCCCCCGATTCTCCCACCCCCCCCCAAATGGCGTGTCGCGTTTTGTGACATGCGCTCGGAGAATCGCGGGTCGCCGTTTTTCACGGCGACCTGCAATTCTCCGGCCCAGATGGGCCCAGAGGCCTGCCGTTCCCGACCTGTTCACGCTGACGGCAACCACACCTGGTCGCTGCCGGCGTGAACATGGCGCAAAAGGTGAGTATGGGGCCTGTGGGGGGCGGACAGGGGATCGAGCACCACGGCCGTGCTCGGGAGGGGACTGGCCCGTGATCGGTGCCTACCGATCATCGGGCCGACGTCTCCAAGGGACGCCTTTCCCCTCCGCCGCCCCGTAAGATCAAGCCGCCACGTCTTGCGGGGCAGCGGAGGGGAAGACGGCAACCGCGCATGCGCGGGTTGGAGCCAGCCCACCTGCGCATGTGCAGCTGACGTCATTAGGCGCCACCTTGACGCCAGCGTCAAGGCCCGGCGGCAGAGTTTTACGGAACGCCGCTCCTAGCCCCCCCTGGGGGGGGGGGGGGGGGGAGAATAGGGGGCGAGGAGCGGCCTCCGACGCCATCATGAAACACTCCGGGTTTCACAACGGCGTCGGGCGTTGCGGAGAATTCCGCCCGTACTTATTTCTATTTGCATTCAGTTAATCTGTTTCCTTTCAAATGTTATGTGCATTCAGTTACAGAGCCTTTAGTTTATTTTTGTAACCTTTAGCCTTATCTGCTGATTTACTCTTAGATTTGTACTCCCTACCATTCCTGTCAGGTCTGTTTATCATTTCACATTAATACCTTTCTCCCATGCCTTGTATTTACTCTTTGATTTACCACAACTTCCCAAATTTGATCCCTTGCCCCACTGTTTAGTTTAAAACCCTCCCTCGTGATGGAACTCGCTGGAACACTGGTCGCACCCAGCACTTTCAGGTGCAGACTGTCCCTACGGACTTCAGTCAATTAAACATGTGAGATAGATGCTTTGAAAATTCATTAAAAACTCTCCCTCACTCTCTCATATGCTCTTTCACCCTCCCCTTCAGCCTAACGCTAACATTTATAAAATGCAAAACAAAACTGCAACAGCTAATTTTTTGTACCCTCTTGCATATCTAGCTTTACTTTTGAAAATTTGAACTTGAAGCTTTGAAATTGGTTCACATCTTTCAGAATAATTTTGAATGAAAGCTAAGTGCTGGAAGCTGAAAACAGTGATCCATTTAACTAAAAGACACTGATGGAACGTAGGAAATTAAGCATGCTGCACATGGTTCGACTAATACTCGGCACAAGACCAGACCTTGGGATGCAAAATTCAATAGCCTCGGCAAGGATCACAATGTGCAATTAACCTGCACTCTGCCTAGATGCAGGCAGCACTCCAACTTTGTGGTGTCTGCCAATTTGCCTGATTGCTCATGCACAATGCCATTGAGTGACTGCATGCCTCAGCAGGAAACCAAAGATTTTGCAAGGCTAGCACCACTTACAGCAGGACTGCACATTTTAAATTGGAGGCTTGTTCCGGTTGGAACAGGTGCTGGAACTGTTTATGGACACAGGCTGAGCAGGAAGGAAAATACATTTTGGAGCAACAATGGGGAGAACATGATCCAAGGTTCTCTGACACTGTACAGAACACCTTGGTGGAAGAGGTTCTGAAGGAATTTGTTTTGATTTAAAGATTCTGCATGCATATCTCTCCACCCATCTGTGAGAGCAATCAGCTTGTGTTGAATCCTTGAAGTCAGAACAAATTTCTCCAGCAATTGACAAACACTCCCTGTAGACTTTAGGGACTTTAAAGAACTCTAGAAACTATTGCAGCAATACCCATTTGAAATCAATCAGCAACACAAATGTAGATTGTTGATCCTTTTGAATAGCACCTTGCCATTGCTGATAGCAGGTTCGCTCTGTTTGTGTAAGTGAAGGTGTTGAACAGTGCTGGTTTCAAATCAGTGCTATTTGGATACTCTACTTGGTTCTGGCAGCTGCTTCCTGTGCATATGGTCCTAATATCCTCACTGAAATGGTGTTTCAGTGACCACAGATGAGTCCGAGGTGAGTGGATAAAGAGAAACTAGCTTTATTGCAAAGTAATAATTGCAGTGACCTCTGTATGTTCATGTACATAAGAGGTTAATGTATAATCAGTAGCACCACTTGATCACTAGAGGGCCGGACCAACAGGGATATAAAAAGCAACCACATGGTGTCTCTCTCTCTCTCTCTCTTGGGTCTACTGTAACCAGGGCAGTATCAGATTAGTTCAGATGGATAATGGAGTTATGTATAGTTACTGTAGTTAGACCTTGTTAACCTTATCACTAGTATCAAAGTTAAAGTAAAGAACTCATGCAATTATTGTTATAGTTACTCAATAAACTTTTTGTTACTACTGGACGAGTTTGAGTCTTCTTCATTGAGATTCAGAAGACCTCATCATTAACCAAGGATTGAGTAGCACATGTTACTTACCACACAGGTAACAAAACATGGTACCAGGCGTATTGGCTTCAACAGAATTAGTTAGATTAGGTGAGACAAGAAAGAGAAGAAAATACAGACCGGATATTCGACTGTGGAAGACTTCGCAGCAGATGGATCTTCGACAACTAAACGATTCGATGGACCACGTTCAAGTATCAATTCAGCTGAAAACTGACGGTAACATAAGTAATAACCGGAAAATGTTCATACAAAAGTTCCAAGTATATATGGCAGCTAATAATTTAAATACGGTCTCCGAAGAAAGGAAAATAGCAATACTTCTCGGAAGAGCAGGACATGGAGCTTTCGAGATCTATAACTCCTTTAATTTCTTGGAAGATGAAGACAAAACTAAATTTAAAGTGATTAGCACAGGGCTTTTAAAGCAGACCCAGGCAGGCCAGCAGCACGGTTCAATTCCCGTACCAGCCTCCCCGAACAGGCGCCAGAATGTGGCGACCAGGGGCTTTTTACAGTAACTTCATTTTAAGCCTACTTGTGACAATAAGCGATTTTCATTTCATTTCATTTCAAAATTTGAAGGACACTGTAAAAGTCAGTCTGGTGAGATGTGGGAAAGATTTATCTTTGGCATAGATGCTAGAGAAACGGTGAGCCCATCACTGATTTTATTACAGACCTCCAGGTACGAACACAAGGCTGTAATTATGCTGAGTTCAGCGATGCCATGATATTGGATCAATTAATTTATGGACTATCTGAAAAAAATTTGGGGGAAGAACTTTCACAAAAAAAGTATTTAATAGTAGAAATCGCTATACAAAAATGCCTTGCTTATGAACAAAAACAAAATCAATACTTTGAGTCTTTACAAAGACAGAATCATTATCTAGAAAACAATCCGTAAAAATGGCACGAATACTCACCACGAGGCAGAGGCAGAATCTCACTCGATGCAACAGCACTTTTTGATTGGCAGCCACCTTGAGCGAGAACGTTCCGGCCAGGATGCACATGCGCACTACCCTAAAAGATGCAAACCGGCGAAACAGTGTTCTGCGGATGCGCAAGAAGCCGCGCATGCGCAGTTACGAAAAGAGCGCACAGTAAAGGAAACTCAGATGCATACGCAATCGAGCCCTGCGCATGATGTCATGAGCAGCATGACGTCAGAGGACTTGGACCACGCCCACTTGAAAAGAAAATGCACGAAAATTGAAAAAAAGAATTTCAGAGCTGCAAAACCCAATTTTCTTACCTCAAAAGACCAGAACAATGCCTGAACCTACACTAGCAGTTGAAAATAACTTTCACAACACCCTGGCACAAGCAGTCTGCACCACCCAAAGTGAAGAGCAGAATGACAACTCCAAAACAAAAAGAGATGATTTGTCTATCGAACTTTACACACAATACTACTCAGTCATGGCTGAGTTATTCGGATCTGCTGATCACAGCAAAAGCAACACGGTTGCACAGCTCAACACGACTCCAGTCATGGTAGATGAATGTAATACCATGATGCCATGGCAGATCATCATAGATGACAGCAACCTGTCAAATACCCAAGAAGAAGACAACGCCAAAGAGTGAGCACAAAACGACTCCATTGAGAGAGCACAGATTGACTCCACAGCGAGAACACTGCATGACTCCACACAGAGAAAGATGAAAGACTCCACAGAGATAACTATGCAAGCCTTCACAGACAGCTCGTTGACAGACTTCAAAATGGAAGCAAGCAAACACTCCATAGCGAACATTATGCATGACAAGACTATGAAGGTCTATCCACCTTATCTGAGCAACCAGCAGCAGACTATGAAAGTCTACCCAGCTCATTTAACCAACAAGAAGACACTGAATGTCTACCCACTGTATGTGAGAATAGTGACACTGTGATCACAATCGACATACAGGATGTGCAGGATCACAGCGAGACTGACAGATCTCAGCTCGTCTGTACAGAAGCACTCAACAATCAGAGGAGGGCTACTCATGAGCCCAGAGAGACCACGTCAAATGAAATTGTGAAGATTTTGACTCCAGAAGAAGAGCACTACGACCCACAAGAGAATTAAATTGTCACGATTTTGACTCCAGAAGAGGAGCACCAAGAAACCACAGGTGATTTAAATGAACCAGAAATAACTCCAGAAGAGGAGCACAAAGAAATCAATGATGATTCAAGTGAACCTGAAATGACTCCAAAAGAGGAGCACCAAAAAATCAATGATGATTCAAGTGAACCTGAACTCTAGAAGAGGAGTATTGTAGTGAATGTATAATATGTATAATTCACACTGTGCATCACTGTGTCCCTGTGGGCTCCATCTGTGAGCCGTTGCGTGGCTCTGCCCACAGAGGGAGATGAGGAGCATGGATAGGGCTCCACCCTTGGCTAAGCCCATGGCTCCTCCCACTACCGGAAGTACAAAGTGCTGCGATCTTGTGAGCCTGCCCTCAGATCTTCTGGTCGCAGGCAGGCTCAGTTGTAAGTCGATTAAAGCCACAGTTTACTTCTACTCGTGTCTTGAGTGAATTGATGGTCGCATCAATTTAATCGACTTAAAACCACCATGGAATCAGCCCTCAAACCTGATCGGCTGGAATGCGACCCGCAGGCCGCAGAAGCAAAGGAAACCTTTCTACATTGGCTTCGGTGCTTCAAGGCCTACCTGGCTGCGTCGAGGTAGGGCTGATTCCATGGTGGTCTTTTAAGTCGATTAAATTGATGCGACCATCAATTCACTCAAGACACGAGTAGAAGTAAACTGTGGCTTTAATCGACTCAACCTGATAGCACTCGTACACCGAAGCCCTCGCAATACTGGACCGCCTGTATGTGCGGCCTGTAAACGAAGTTTACGCGCGGCATATTTTTACTACCCACCGCCAACGCCCCGCAGAGTCGCTAGAGGACTACCTGCGCGATCTAAAAGCTCTTGCATGGGAATGTAACTTTCAGTCTGTAACTGCCTCCCAGCATATGGAACTCGCTGTCCGTGATGTGTATGTTGCAGGGGTCCGGTCCAACTATGTGCGCCAACGTCTCCTTGAAGAAGGGGCCCAGAAGCTGGAGGACACAGAACCACTAGCAACCTCGCTGGAGGTCGCTTTCCAAAGTTTGAACTCGTTCCCAGCCGACCACGCGACCCCATCGTGGACCCCCGACCAGAGACTGCCCTAGGCCTGCACCGCGTGGCCGCTCGCCCACCACGGAGCGCCATCGTGCCATTTTTGCGGTCAGTCCCAACACCCATGGCAGCACTGTCCGGCCCGCAATGCGACCTGCAGCAGCTGTGTTCGAAAAGGACACTTTGCAAAGGTATGCCTGGCTAAAACTAAACCCTCAAACTCTACCGCTATCCAGAACAATCGCCCCTCCAACTCGCAGGCCCGCAGAACCCGCAATGTTGCAGCATGTCTGCCGACTCCGCCTCCGCACGACATGTGCGACTCATGGGGGCTGCCATCTTGGCAATCCTCCCCCACACGGCCGGCCATGTGCGAGCCATGGGGGCCGCCATCTTGGACGCTATTTTCCTCACCGCCCACCATGTGCGATCAACGGGGGCCACCATCATCTTGGCCATCACCCGATATGCACATCAACGACTACGACCTCCGCGGACAGTCATCATGGGGCTGCTCCAGCGCCGCTGATCAAGCCACCGACTACCCGCAACTCAACGCAGTCACTTTGGACCAGTTGCGGCCAAAGCACCTCAAAAGCTCAATGATGTCCGTTCAGTTCAACGGATACAAGACACCGTGCCTCTTCGACTCTGGGAGCACCGAGAGCTTCGTTCATCCAGACCTGGTAAGACGCTGTTCGCTCCCGATCTTTCCAGCACGGCAAACTATCTCCCTCGCCTCGGGGCCGCACTCGGTCCAGATACAAGGGCGCACCATTGCGACATTAACGATACAGGGCGCCAATTACCCCATCTTCCAATTGTATGTACTCCCGGACCTCTGTGCCCATCTCCTACTCGGGCTCGATTTTCAATGTAATCTTAGAAGCCTAACACACAGCATCGGCGGATCCCTGCCCCCCCCCCCCCCCCCCTCACTATATGCAGCTTAGCAACTCTAAAAATCACCCCCCTTCCACTCTTCGCTAACCTCACTGCTAACTGCAAACCGATAGCCACTCGCAGCAGGCGGTATAGCCTGCAGGACAGGGTATTTATTAGAGCCGAAGTCCAGCGGCTCTTATGTGAGGGAGTCATAGAGGCCAGTAACAGCCCTTGATGGTGGTCATCAAGACCGGGGAAAAGTTCCGGATGGTGGTTGATTACAGCCAGACCATTAACCGGTTCACGCACCTCGATGCGTACCCCCTCCCCCGGATTGCAGACATGGTCAACCAGATCGCCCAGTACCGCATCTTCTCCACGGTGGATCTGAAGTCTGCATACCACCAGCTCCCAATCCGCCCGGAGGACCGCCACTACACGGCGTTCAAGGCAGACAGCCGCCTCTTCCATTTCCTCCGGGTCCCCTTTGGCGTCACAAATGGGGTCTCGGTGTTCCAACGAGCAATGGACCAAATGGTGGACCAGTACGGGCTGCGGGCCATGTTTCCGTACTTGGATAACATCACCATCTGCAGCCATGACCAGCAGGACCACGACGCCAACCTCCACCAATTTCTCCAAACCGCCCAAAAACTCAACCTCACATACAATAAGTAGAAATGCGTTTTCCGCACAACCAGACTAGCCATCCTCGGCTACGTCACGGAAAATGGGGTCCTGGGGCCTGGCCCGGACCGTATGCGCGGTGTGGCGGTCCTCCTGGCGGATTGGGAGCTGGTGGTATGCAGACTTCAGGTCCACTGTGGAGAAGATGCGGTACTGGGCGATCTGGTTGACCATGTCTGCAATCCGGGGGAGGGGGTACGCATCGAGGTGCGTGAACCGGTTAATGGTCTCTTACAACTCCCTCTCCCTCACTGTTCCAGGGCCCTCAAGAGGTGCCTTGGATTCTACTCCTATTACGCCCAGTGAGTCCCCCAGTATGCGGACAAAGCCTGCCCACTATTTAAGACCACACTCTTCCCACTGTCAGCCGAGGCCCGCCAGGCCTTCAACTGCAGTAAGGAGAACATCGCCAAAGCCGCCATGCAGGCGTTGGATGAATCCGTCTCCTTTCAAGTGGAGAGCGACGCCTCAGAGGTTGCTCTTGCCGCCACTTTGAACCAGGCAGGGAGGCCAGTAGCTTTCTTCTCCCAAACCCTCTCCGCTTCAGAACTTCGACACTCCTCAGTCAAAACAGATGCTCAAGCCATTGTGGAAGCCGTACGGCACTGGAGGCACTACCTCGCAGGTAGGAGGTTTACCCTCAGCACCGACCAGAGATCGGTTGCCTTCATGTTCGACAACTCGCAACGGGGCAAAATTAAAAACGATAAAATCTTGAGGTGGAGGATCGAGCTCTCCACCTATAATTATGATATCTTATACCGTCCGGGGAAGCTCAACGAGCCTCCAGATGCCCTGTCCTGTGGCACATGCGCCAGCGCACAAGACGACCGATTACAGGCTATCCACAATGACCTCTGCCACCCGGGGGTCACCCGGCTCGCCCACTACATCAAGGCCCGCAATCTGCCTTTGTCCACCGAGGAGGTAAAAGCTATCACCAGGAATTGCCTGATCTGCGCGGAGTGCGAACCGCACTTCTATAGACCAGACAAGGCCCACCTGGTAAAGGCTTCCCGGCCCTTTGAACGACTGAGCATCGATTTCAAAGGGTCCCTCCCCTCGACCAACCGTAATGTGTACTTCCTCAACATCATAGATGAATTCTCCCGCTTCCCGTTTGCTATCCCGTGCCCCGATATGACCTCCCATACAGTTATCAGAGCCCTGCACAGTGTCTTCACTCTGTTCGGTTTCCCTAACTATGTCCACAGTGACAGAGGTTCGTCATTCATGAGTGACGAGCTGCATCAGTACCTGCTCGGCAAGGGCATCGCCTTGAGCAGGACTACCAGCTATAATTCCAGGGGGAACGGGCAGGTGGAGAGGGAGAACGCGACGGTCTGGAAGACCGTCCTACTGACCCTACGGTCCAGGAATCTCCCGACCTCCCACTGGCAGGAGGTCCTCCCCAACGCGCTCCATGCAATTAGGTCCCTCCTGTGTACGGCCACTAATCAGACTCCTCACGAGTGATTATTTGTTTTCCCTTGGGGCATTACCACGGGGGCCTCGCTTCCATCTTGGTTGAGGACACCGGGCCCGGTTCTCCTCCGGAAGTACGTCAGGACACATAAAACGGACCAGCTGGTAGAGATGGCACTACTACTACACTCAAACCCACACTACACCTTTATAGAACACCCCGACGGCCGGCAGGACACGTTTCCCTCCAGGACCTGGCGCCTGCAGGATCCACCACCACCACCACCGTCAAGGTACCCCTCACACTACACCCCATCCGACCCCCTGCGCCTACAGGTTTCCTGCGCCCCCATTCGCCCATCGCACCGGTCAGGAACGAAGCTCGGAACGAACTGCCCCCGGAGTCCACCCTCAGATTCACACCGGACATCAGCACACAGCCATCCGAAGCGGCTGCAACCCCGGTGCTACGCCGATCCCAGCAGACGATTCGGGCACCGGACCGACTCAATCTGTAGACCCGTCACCCCCGCCGGACTTGATTTTTTTTAACAGGGGTGAATGTGGTGAATGTATAATATGTATAATTCACACTGTGCATCACTGTCTCCCTGTGGGCTCCATCTGTGAGCTGTTGCGCAGCTCTGCCCACAGGGGGAGATGAGGAGCATGTACAGGGCTCCACCCTTGGCTCCGCCCATGGCTCCTCCCACTACCAGAAGTATAAAGTTCTGCGGTCTTGTGAGCCTGCCCTCAGTTCTTCTGGTCGCAGGCAGGCTCAGTTGTAAGTCGATTAAAGCCACAGTTTACTTCTACTAGTGTCTTGAGTGAATTGATGGTCGTATCAAGGAAGCAAAGAAGAAGAATCAAATCCACCACAAATGACTGATGTCACCAACATCAATGCAACATCAGATCATTCTCACAATTCTCAAGAAGAAACGCTCAATGTAACAGATACCACAACGGACACTTGACACCAATAACTGCGACAATGACTCAAATCATCCACACGGAACACTCATTGATTGCAACAAGAACAACAAACACTGCAAGACGCGCAGCAGAAACAAGAAGAACAACAGCCACAACAATAACAACACACAGCACAAAAAGAACAACAAAAACAACAAGAAGCATAACAGAAACAACAAGCACGATAAGAAAAACGACAAGAACAGCGACAAAAATAACAAAAACAGAAACAACACACATGACAAGAAAAACAAGAACAACAGCGAAAACAACAAAAGCAGAAACAACAAGCATGACAAAAATAACAAGAAGAACGACAACAAGAAGAACGACAATGAAAACAACAAAGACAGAAACAACAACAATGAAACGACTTGTACAACATGGTACAACTCTGCACATGAAGGACAATGCCACAGCACACTGCAAAACAATGACAAGACTACAAACATGCCATGGCATGACAAAAAATCTCACAAATTCACATCTGCTCCAGAACAAGCAAGCACACCAGCTTTCAAGGCAGATGACACACTAGATCAATACAGCAAGCACAGGAAAAAGTCCAGGTCAGACAACAAAGATGACATACAGAATCAATATCGCAAGCACAGGAAAAAGTCCAAGTCAGACAATGGTGTATTATAGAATCGCAACCACAAGCACAGAGAAAAAAAAGAAAGTCTAAATCAGACAACAAAGTGATTCGACCATTCGAACACCTCATGATGACTTGTTGGTCACTCAAACGCAAGAACACTGACATTCACAAAGAAATGACGACATCAACATCACCACTTCGACAACAGAAGAAGAAAGCAACTCAACCAAACAAATTCATAAAGTTTGGACTCACAAATTTTTAAATTAAGATTAGAATCATAAATATTAATTGGCTTTGTATAATCATAAATATAATCACAACTTGTACATAACATCATTTGTCTACCTGTTTCAAGCAAATGAGAAGAAAAACCTAAGAGACTAAATGTATTAACATTTGACTGATTAACTCATTGATTTTACGTAATGCAGTTGCAAACTGCATCCATTATGTTTGTTCAATTTTCTTTACCACATACAGAAAATATGTAACACAAGGAAAAAAGGGGGGGATGTAGTGTTCTCTGTATGTGCATGTACATAAGGGGTTAATATGAAACCAGCAGCACCACATGATCACTAGAGGGTCGGACAAACAGGGGTATAAAAAGCAACCACGTGGTGTCTCTCTCTCTCTCTCTCGGGTGCAGTGTGACCAGGGCAGTATCAGATTAGTTCAGATGGCTAGTGGAGTTACGTATAGTTACTGTAGTTAGATCTTGTTAACCTTATCACTAGTATCAAAGTTAAAGTAAAGAACTCATGCAATTATTGTTATAGTTACTCAATAAGCCTTTTGTTACTACTGGACGGGTTCGAGTCTTCTTCATCGAGATTCAGAAGACTTCATCATTAACCAAGGATTGAGTAGCACATGTTACCTAACACACAGGTAACAAAACAATAATATGTACAATACTCTTCAGATCCCAGCCGGGTCTGAGGTGGCGGTTCAGTCTGGCTGACTTTTATATCACAGTCTATTACGCAGCCCATGGGTTTCCTGTCCCTCAGCGGGGGAGCTTGTGCTCATGAAACTCATGGGGAGACTAATTGCTCTAAAGCAGGCATTTTCAAAGTGGGGGGCATGGGCGGGTGTCGGCAGGGTCGCAGAGCCATCCATCGCGGTGTTCCCGAACGTGGGAATTCATGCGCAATAGCCGCAGCAGCCGGCTTTTAAAAATGTGGGCAGCGAGCGGCTTTAAAAATGATGGCCGCGACCAGCTAAAGAAATGCGGATGCACTGCATATGCGTGCCCGCTCAAAAGTGCACATGTGGCCCGGGAGTGATGGGACCTGAACTCGGGGTCAAAGTGCGATAGCGGCATGGTGGCGGCTCACTGCGTGGTGATCACCGATGATGAACAAGGCTATGACCTCAATCTGTTTTGCATCCTTAAATATTACTCAAATGATCTGGAGAGAGTATATATTCTTCATGGTTTAATCTTGGACAGAACTCAACGTTTGGCAAGGGATATATTGAAAGCCATTGGAAATCATCACATCGTCGCCCTCTGTGGACTGAAGAGTGGCTATAAGTTTCTTGCTGACCTTTTAGACTACATTAAAGCATTGAATCAAAACAGTGACCAGTCAATCCCCATTATGGTGGACTTCATCCGCTTGAACAGTTACTGTAATAATCATTCAACAGGGTTAGCTGCTCAGCGCTTTACGATAAATTGTCCTCTCTGGCTGATTCATTTGCTGATGAAACTTGGATGCTAACTATGTCTTACCTCTCCTCCTGTGAACCTGATTGGAGTGAGATCGTGAGGACCAAGCAGACTCACCTCTCACATTAAAGGTAAGAGAAAATGGTGGGTCGCGAAGGTCGGCTGACATGGGTCGCAAAGGTCGGCCGGTGTGGGTCGCGAAGATCGGCCACCGTGGGTCACGAAGGTCGGCTGGCATGGGTCACGAAGATTGGCCGGCGTGGGTCGCGAAGGTCGGCTGGCGTGGGTCCCGAAGGTCGGCCAGCGTGGGTCAGGAAGGTCGGCTGGCATGGGTCACGAAGATTGGCCGGCGTGGGTCGTGAAGGTCGGCTGGCGTGGGTCCCGAAGGTCGGCCAGCGTGGGTCCCGAAGGTCGGCCGGCGTGGGTCAGGAAGGTTGGCCGGCGTGGGTCACGAAGGTCAGCCGGCGTGGGTCCCGAAGGTTGGCCTGTTGGTAAAAATGAGTCCCGGAAAAAAAGTTTGAAAAACACTGCTCTAAAGCTGTAGGTCTGGAGCAGGTTATAACATCCCTCCCACCAAAGTCCAAAAACTCTTCTGATGATGGTGGAGTAGGAGGATGCCTGAGCCTTTCCGCTCACAGCTGTGCCTCTTGCAACTGCGAGGCCGGACCAGGCATTGTATATCTGGATGGAGAATGCCCTTTCCACACTGAACACCGTGGTGGAGGTACTGCTAGAGGCTGCTGAACGGCTTGTTCCCTGTCAGAAACCTCCGATGCTTAGATTTCCATGTTGGAATCCGAATCAACGACCTCTCTCATCTCTGTATCCTGTCCCCCTTGGGCAATGCTCTCGAATCTAGATGTTGGAATAGTCTGGGTAGTAATTGGCTTCTCCCGAAGAGCTCTGCGTACTGTTGATCCCCTGTTCCTGATGTGAGCAACGTGTTTTTTCATGACGTGACCCTGTGCCTGAACCTGCTATGATACCGACCCTGTCTGGTGAAGAACTGTTCCTGGGATCCACTGGTTGCTGTCTGCAAAGTTCCTAATGTAGACTGCATCACCTGGTAGAAACAGTCTGGTCCGCTTAGGTCTGTCTTACTTTCCCACCAATATCTGGGAACGCGAGATTGAGACGCGTCCGGAGTTGTCGGTACTACCCCAGTCACGGCATGTGACGTGGTTTGGTACAGAACAGGAATCTGACCAGCCAAGTGTCCAATGATCCCAAAGTTTGCTTTTTCAGCCCTCTCTTAAATGTTTGCACCTCCCTTACTGCCGGTCCATTGGACTTTGGGTGATACGGCACCGGACAGATTTATCTAACCCAGTTTGCGTCCATAAATCCCATGAATTCCTTGCTGGTAAAAGGCGTCCCATTGTTGGTGACCAACACCTTTGGGATACATATGTGCTGAATGAGAGCTATAATTTTTCAATGGCCTCTTTTGAAGTAGTTAACAACATTCAGTGGACTTCTAGTCATTTTGAGTGGGTGTCTACTATAATAAAGAACATAGATCCGAGGAAAGGACCAGCAAAGTTTGCATGTAGCTGTACCCAAAGCTGCACTGACTACTCCCAAGGGTGAAGCGGTGCGGCGAGCAGAAATCTCTGCTGCCCTGGCAAACCCTGCACTGTTGCGCCACTTTTGTGAGGGCCACGAAGGATCCAGCACGAGTCTTCAGGATACAAAGAAATAACATTTATTGACTATAACATATATATATATATATATATATACAAAACAGCAGCAGCAACTTCCCTTGCTGCTCACTCCCCTCTCTCTGCTGGTTCCAAACTGGCCAGGTCTATTTATGCAGGGAGTCTGCTAATGATTTCTCCGCCCCCCTCATTGGGGAAGCTCATACTCCCATAGGATTGTGGGATTGTCATTAGTCCCAAGCCAGTGGTAAGCAGGCAGGTTATAACATCCCTCCCCTCCAAAAGTCCAAGGAATCCACCGAAGACCCTGGTGAAGGAGGGCGTCGGACTCGTTTTGCCGCAGGCCGGACACCATTTGTATGAGGCGCTGGATCGGGCGGCGTGTAACGAGACCCACTCTTTTGGATGCCTGGAATGCTTTGCCAGCGGAGGTGGTAGAGGTGGGCACGATAGCATCATTTAAGATGCATCTAGACAGATATATGAACGGGTGGGGAACAGAGAGAAGTAGACCTTGGAAAATCGGCAACAGGTTTAGATAAAGGATCTGGATCGGCGCAGGCTAGGAGGGCCGAAGGGCCTGTTCCTGTTCTGTAATTTTCTTTGTTCTTTGAGATGGAGACTGGCGCTTCCGTGATGAACGGCGTAACGGTTGTACATCTACAGCCCATGGGCCCGAGGATTCCCCCTCTGAGGTGTCTTGTGTCTCCATCTCGGAGTCAGAGTCTGCTGCCTCCGTCATCTCGGCGTCTCTATCTCCACGCGGTTCTGCGCAGGCTTTGAGTGAGGCACCAGAGGAAGATTGTGAGGAATACTTTCAATTGTGTCTGGTCTCTGTGGCTGTAGAAATGAGCTCCTGGGGCGGGGAATCTTTGGAAGGGATAGTCTTCTGGACCGAACGTGGTCTACATGTTTGCGCTGGAAACGACCCTGGGCTTGAGATAGGGCCCGTTTGACGAACGATTATGCCAGGGACCCACTGGGCATTGCCAGAAAAATTCCGAACAAACACTGGGTCACCGGGCGCAAACTGCTGAATCGGCCAATGGCGAGAAAAACCATGTCTCTGCCGTTCTTGTGTGCGGCGTACTTTTGTGCCAATGTCCGGGAAAACCATTCTAAGGCGGGTGCAAAGTCTCCAGCCCATTAGGAGTTCTGCGGGAGGTACCCCAGTCACCGCATGGGGGTGGTCCTATATGGAAACAAAAAACGAGCCAGTCTCGTGTCCATCAACCCGCTTCTTTAGGCCTCATTTGAATGTCTGCTCTGCGCGCTCCGCCAACCCATTTGAAGCCGGGTGGTAAGGGGCAGTGCGGATATGGCATATGCCGTTCATCTTCATGAACTTCGCAAACTCCTCACTTGTGAACGGAGTGCCGTTGTCCGTGACCAGCACCTCAGGGAGGCCATGCGTACTGAAAGACAAACGCATCTTCTCGATTGTTGCGCAGGATGTTGTGCCTACCATCTTATGCACCTCTAGCCAGTTAGACTGGGCGTCGATTAATAGAAGGAACATGGATCCTTGAAATGGGCCGGCGAAATCCATATGCAAGCGCGCCCAAGGCCGCCCTGGCCATTTCTAGTGATGTAGGGGCGTGGCCGGCGAAAGCTTCTGATGCTCCTGGCAAATGGAGCAGTTTAGGGCCACCTTCTCAGTGTCGGAGTCGAGGCCAGGCCACCAGACATAACTCTGGGCCAACATTTTCATTTTGGTCACACCTGGATGCCCATTGTGCAAGTCTCTCAGTATCAGCTCCTGTCCTTTTTCCGGGACGATCACATGCGTCCTCCACAAAAGGATGCTGTCTTCCACGCTGAATTCAGACAGCTTCGAGGAAAATGCCCGCAACTCGCCTGGGAGCTGTCTATGCTGCCCACTATACAGGACTATGTGCCGGACCTTTAACAGGACTGGCTCCATCTGGGTCCACTCACGGATCTGTGATGCCGTGACAGGCAAGTGTCCATAAAATCTAGGGTTGCAACCACCTCACCGGTCATGGGGGTCGACATGGGGCCGGTCGATAAAGGCAATCGGCTCAGTGCGTCGGCATTCCCTATCTGGGTTCCTGGTTTGTGCTCCAGAGAATACTCGTATGCAGCGAGCAACAAAGCCCAGCGCTGGATCCGTGCGGAAGCAATGGGCTACCGCTTATCCTTTCTGAAAAGTCCCAGCAGAGGCTTATGATCAGTCACGATAGTGAAGTGGCGGCCATACACATACTGGTGGAAATGTTTCACCACAAAGACCACCGCCAGGCCCTCCTTCTCGATCTGCGCGTACTTTTTTTCCGCTGCAGTCAATGTGCAGGAGGCGAAAGCTATCGGCCGCTCGGCCCCGTTCTCCATCTTGTGGGACAGGATGGCCCCAATACCATACGGGGATGCATCACATGTGATGAGCAAAGGCTTTCCAGGATCATAGTGGGTTAGTAACCCAGACAATGACAATTGTTGTTTAACCTGCCGGAAAGCGACTTCCGGTGGCGGCGATGACGTAGGAAGCCGCACATTTGGGAGCTCCCGATTCAAACGGACTTTTCGGCTCTTTTTAGAGCCCAAAACGGAATTTTTTTCGACGTCTCCCGATGGAAGAAGGTGTGCTGATCGACTTTCTCCATATTTCATGACTCGAACTCGGAGTGGAAAGGGGGAAAAAATGGCAGTAGCTCCCCAGAAAAAACGGGGGAAGGATTCCAAGATGGCGGCCGGCTGAGCTCCAGAGGAGTGGAAGCAGTGGGCCCAGGAGCAGCAGCTGCTCTCCTGCGCTGTTTTGCAGATTTCAAGGCTAAGGTGCTGAGCTCTCTGCAGGAAATGAATAAAAAGCTCTTGGAGATTCAGACCACCCAGGGTGCTGCCATCCAGGCGTTGCAGGCGCAGGCCACTGAACGAGAGGAGGAGGTCGTGGTCCTCGTGAGTAAGGTGGAAGGGCACGAGGCACTCCACAAGTGGCAGGACCGTTTCGAGGAGCTTGATCACCGCATGAGGCGGAAAAATCTGAGGATCTTCGGCCTTGCGGAGGGGCTGGAGGGGTTGGACCTGGCAACCTACGTGGCCACGATGCTGAACTCGCTAGTGGGGGCAGGATCTTTCCATCTGCCCCTGGAGCTGGAGGGAGCCCACAGAGTACTGGCCAGGAGGCCTAAGGAGAACGAACCCCCGCGTGCGGTGCTGGTGAGTTTCCACCGGTTCAGTGATCGGGAGTGTGTGCTGCGCTGGGCCAAGAAGGTGAAGAGCAGCAATTGAGAGAATGGGGTAGTACGGATCTACCAGGATTGGAGTGCGGAGGTGGCTAAGCGGCAGTCCGGGTTTAATCAGACGAAAGAGGTGCTCTATAAGAAGAAGATAAAGTTTGGAATGTTGCAGCCTGCGCGCCTGTGGGTAACTTATTCGGACCGACATTATTATTTTGTTCCCCGGAGGAGGCGTGGGCCTTCGTGCGGACGGAGAAACTGGACTCGAACTAAGGGTTGGGGGTTGCGGGGTCGGTTGTAACGCTTTATTGTTGGTTTCTGCTGTTGCTGTGTTCTCTTTTTCTGTACTTTTGTAATTTTGATATGGTTATTTATTGGGGTGTTGTTCTGTTTTTTGTTGGGGGGCATTGTTTGAGTTTTGTATCTTGCGGGGAGGGTTGGGGGGGTTTGTTGTATTCTATATCGGGTTGGGGGTATGGAGTGGGGCTGGTATTTGGGAGCTGCGTCAGAAGGGTGTGGTTGGGCAGTGCGAAAGTGCGGGCTTTCCTCTGGTTTCCCGCGTTGCGGGGCTGGGGGGTGGAGACGATTACGGGGGGGGGGGGCCTTAACTGGTTCCTCCACACGCTGGAGCGGTGCCTGGAGGAGGGACAGGATGGGGGATGATCCCACTTTGGGCGGGGTCGGGTTTTTGGCGGGAGTTTCCGGGGTCAGCAGAAGTTAGCTGACCCACGGAAGTACAATGGAGGACGGTTCGTGGCTAGGAGGGTTCCTAGCCTGGGGGGGGGGGGGGGGGGGGGGGGGGGGGGGGGGGGGGGGGGGGGGGGGGGGAATACCGGGTTGCTGCTGGCAGGGCCAGGAAGGAGCTGGTGTGGGCCGGGGGGGACAGAGGTGAGGTGTTGTCGCTGTGGGGACTGGGTCAGGCGGGGGGTGCTGGCCTGGAGTGGGCAGTCGACGGGCTATGGCTAGTTGACGGGGGAGGGGGGCGGGACGCCCTCTGATCCGGTTGGTCACCTGAAATGCGAGAGGATTGAATGGGCCGGTGAAGCGGTCGAGGGTACTTGCTCATCTGAAGGGGCTAAAGGCAGATGTGGCAATGCTTCAGGAGACCCACCTGAAGGTGGCGGACCAGGTCCGTCTGAGGAAGGGATGGTGGGGCAGGTTTTCCACTCTGGGTTGGATGTGAAGAACCGGGGAGTGGCGATTCTGGTGGGGAAAAATGTGTCGTTTGAGGTATCTGAGGTGGTGGCGGATAAGGGGGGTAGGTATGTTATGGTTAGGGGCAGGCTACAGGGAGAGAAGGTGGTACTTGCTAGTGTGTATGCCCCAAATTGGGACGATGCGGCCTTTATGAGGCGTATGCTGGGACGGGACCCGGATCTAGAGGCGGGAGGTCTGATTATGGGGGGGACTTCAATACGGTGTTGGATCCTTCACTGGATCGGTTCAGTTCAAGGACGGGTAGGAGGCCGGCGGCAGCCAAGGTACTGAGAGGGTTTATGGACCAGATGGGAGGGGTGGATCCATGGAGGTTTGTCCGGCCGAGGGCACGGGAGTACTCTTTCTTCTCCCACGTACATAGGGTTTATTCTCGGATAGGCTTCTTCATGGTGAGTAGGGGACTGATTCCGAGAGTGGAGGAGGCCAAGTATTCGGCCATTGCAATCTCCGACCACGCTCCGCATTGGATAGAGTTGGAGATGGGGGAGGTGCGGGACCAGCGCCTGTTGTGGCGGTTGGATGTGGGGTTGTTGGCGGAGGAGGAGGTGTGTAGGAGGGTCTGGGCAAGTATTGAGGGGTACCTCAAGATGAATGATACGGGGGAGGTCCAGGTGGGGATGGTCTGGGAAGCCCTGAAGGCAGTGATTCGTGGGGAGCTGATATCCATCCGGGCACACAGGGAGAGGAGTGAGAGGGATAGACTGGTGGGGACAATGCTGGAGGTAGATAGGAGGTACGCGGAGGCACCAGAGGAGGAACTGTTGGGGGAGAGGCGCAGCCTACAGGCTAAATTTGATTTGCTGACCACTAGAAAGGCGGAGGGGGAGGAAGGCACAAGGGGCAGTGTATGAACATGGTGAAAAGGCGAGTAGGATGCTGGCTCATCAGCTCCGCAAGCGGGATGCGGCTAAGGAAATTGCTGGAGTGAGAGACAAGAGTGGGAATGTGGTGCGGAAGGGGGTAGAGGTGAATGAGGTCTTCAAGGACTTTTACGGGAAACTGTACCGGTCGGAGCCAACGGTGGAGCGGAGGGGAATGGAGAGGTTTCTCGACGGGCTATCTTTCCCGAAGGTGCAGGAGGAGCAGGTGGAGGGGTTGAGGGCGCCGATTGAGCTGGAGGAGCTAATTAAGGGGATCGGGCAGATGCAGTCAGGGAAGGTGCCGGGGCCGGATGTGTTCCCGGTGGAATTTTATAAAAGTTTGTGGACCTAGTGGGCCCCTTGCTGGTGCGGACACTTAACGAAGCGGGGAGGGCAGGGGAGAGTTTTAGGTACCTGGGGGTGCAGGTGGCCAGGGACTGGGAGACTCTTCAGTAGCATAATTTCACCAGGCTTGTGGATCAGATGGAGGAGGAGTACAAGAGGTGGGACATGCTGCCATTATCGTTGGCGGGGAGGGTGCAGTCCGTCAAAATAACGGTGCTTCCGAGGTTCTTGTTCCTCTTTCAGTGCCTGCCCATCTTCATCCCCAGGGCCTTCTTTAGGAGGGTGAATAGCAGTATTTTGAGCTTTGTGTGGGCACATGGGACTCCGAGAGTGAGGAGGGTGTTCCTGGAGCGAGGTAGGGATAGGGGTGGGCTGGCGCTGCCCAACCTTCTGGGGTACTATTGGGCGGCCAATGTGTCAATGGTGCGTAAATGGGTGATGGGGGGGGGGGGGGGGGGGGTAGCGGCGTGGAGAACAATGGAGATGGCGTCATGTAGAGGTACGAGCCTGGGTGCCTTGGCAACGGCGCCGTTGTCGCTCTCTCCTCAGAGGTATACCACGGGCCCGGTGGTGGCAGCGACCCTAAGAATCTGGGGACAGTGGAGACGGCATAGGGGGGAAACAGGGGGCTTGATGGAGGCTCCATTATGTGGAAATCATCGGTTCATCCCGGGGAACACTGATGGGGGATTTAGGGGGTGGCAAAGGGTGGGCATCAGTATATTGAGGGACCTGTTTATTGGCGGGAGGTTTGCGGGCCTGGGGGAACTGGAAGATAAATTTGGGCTCCCCCAAGGGAACATGTTCAGATACTTGCAGGTAAAGTTTGCTAGGCGACAGGTAGAGGAGTTCCCTTTGCCGCCCTCGCGGGGGGGCGATGGACAGAGTGCTTTTGGGGGTGTGGGTCGGAGAGGGGAAGGTGTCTGACATTTATAAGGTAATGCAGGAGGTGGAGGAGTCGCCAGTGGAGGAGCTGAAGGCTAAATGGGAGGAGGAACCCGGGGAGCAGATAGAGGACGGAACTTGGTAATAGTTTACCGTACTTGGTTACCGTAATAGTTTACGAGGCCGAGAAACGAACAAAGATGCAAAGTGTCAGTTGGGATGGGGCCTATTGAATCGCACGCACCTTCTCTGCGACGGGGTGCAAACCTTCGCGCTCCACCCGATAACCCAGGTAGACTACTTCCTTTGCCTGAAAGACACACTTTGTGCGACGTAAACGGACTCCAGCCTCCGCAAAGCGTCGAAGGACAGCCTCCAAATTTTCCAAATGTTCCTGCTCCGACGTCCCTGTGATCAAAACGTCATCTAAGTAGACAGCAACACACGGTAAACCTCTCAAAATGCCCTCCATAACGCGTTGAAAAATAGCGCCGGCAGAGGATACTCCAAAGGGCAAATGTGTATATTCATACAGGGTCCGGTGTGTATTAATCGTTACATATGGCCGGGAGGCAGGGTCCAGCTCCAACTGTAGGTAGGCGCGACTCATATCTAATTTTGTGAACGAGAGTCTGCATGCAAGCTTCGCGTAGATATCCTCTATGCGAGGCATTGGGTATCGGTCAGTCACTGTAAGTTTATAGTCGCCGCACAAGCGAACTGTGGCATCAGGCTTCATTACAGGTACAATTGGTGCTGCCCAGTCAGCGAATCGGACGGGCCTGATGATACCCAAAGTCTCCAAACGGGTGAGCTCCCCTTCTACCTTCTCAAGCAAGGCGTAAGGCACCGGGCACGCCCGGAAATAGCGCGGCGTGGCTCCTGGTTCAACTTGGATACGGGCTACGGCCCCTTTTATTTTCCCCAAACCAGGCTGGAATACATCTGGGTATCGTCCTAGCACCTCAGTCAACCCTCCAGAAATTGTTTGGAGGATGTGCTGCCACTCCAACCGCAAATGGCGCAACCAGTTCCGACCCAGCAGGCTGGGCCCGTGGCTGCGCACCATGATAAATGGGAAACACCCCTCCTGGCGTCCATAAACAACAGGGGTCATCATAGTTCCTGCAATGTCCAATGGTTCCCCCGTGTAGGTGGCCAACGTGCCTGTGTGTCGATTAATGTAAGAGTCTGTATACCCTGCTTGATGTGGTCGAATGTCCTCTGGGTGATCACGGAGACCGCTGTGCCAGTGTCCAACTCTACCTCAAGCGGGTGACCATTGACTAATACTGTCACTTTAATGGGGGCCACACGGGGAGCTGCCACACAATGCAGCTGCAGGCAGTCGTCCTCCGTCTCCACATCCTCCGGAGTAGTCGCCGCAGGTTCATCCAAATGAAAGGTACGGCCCCTGGGCTGGCCCCAGTTTCGGTCGGAATGACGGCGCTTCTGGTGCCCCCAGGACCGGTGTCTGCGACAGGGTCGGCGCCTACAAGTCTGACATGGACATGACTCCTCATCCATTGGTTCTGGAGAATGCTCCCTTCAGGGAGGAATGTCCGACGGCCACTGGCGTTGATCCAGACGTCGCCTCGCCCAAGGTACCACAGGGGTGCAGGGGGACACTTTCGGATGGAAGGGGATGCGCCCCAAGGCATGCACCTCCATTCCCTGTAGCTCCTGCACTCCTCGTTCTGCGCTCTCTTGGGACAATACTATTTGAATGGCCTGTTGAAAAGTCAAGCTCGGCTAACAACTTTCTCTGGGTGGCCGCATTGTTAATACCGCAAACCAAACGGTCGCATAACATTTCTGACAAGGTCTCACCATAGTCACAGTACTCCGCAATCCTGCGTCGCCTGGATAGAAAGTCAGCAAGGGATTCTCCTGGGGTCCTCTCAGTGGTATTAAACCAGTAACGTTGGACTATCATGGATGGGGCTGGGTTAAAATGTTGCCCCACTAAGTTCACAAGTTCATCAAACGTTTTGGTGTCCAGCGCAGCTTGGTACGTAAGGCTCCTAATCAGCCCAAACGTATGCGGGCCGCAGGCAGTGAGCAATATGACCAACTGGCGCTCGTTTTTGGTGATGTTGTTTGCCTGGAAATAGTAACGCATCCGTTGTGCGTACTGGTTCCAGCTTTCCAACGCAGCATCAAAAACATCCAAACGTCCATACAGAGGCATGGTGTAATAGAAAACAACTTCCAACCTGTATCCAACAAAAAAATCCACAGGGAGGTGGCTTCAGCAGCGTAGACAGCTATTCACTTTATCCCATTCTCGTCGCCAGTTTTGTGAGGGCCACGAAGAATCCAGCACGAGTCTTCAGGATACAAAGAAATAACATTTATTTACAGTAACATATATATACAACAGCAGCAGCAACTTCCCTTGCTGCTCACTCCTCTCGCTCTGCTGGTTCCAAACTGGCCAGCTCTATTTATGCAGGGTGTCTGCTAATGATTTCTCTGCCCCCCTCATTGGGGAAGCTCATACTCCCATAGGATTGTGGGATTGTCATTAGTCCTCAGCCAGTGGTAAGCAGGCAGGCTGTAACAGCCACCCATTCTATTTCTGCATCCAGATGCGACCACCAGACATGTCAGTGGCTGAGCATCTTCATTTTCGACACCCCTGGGAGTCAATTATGCAGGTCCTGTAAGATGGAAGCCTGGCCCTTGTTTGGGAGGATGACACTCATCCCTCACAGAAAAGTGCCGTCTTCAACACTGAATTCGGATATTTTGATTGAAAATGGGCATAATTCATTGGGTAGCTTCCAATGCTGGCTATCATACGTGGCGGACTTTAGAGAGTATAGGATCCATCTGCGTCCACTCCCGTATCTGGGACACCATAACCTTCAGTGTGTCCATAAAATTTAGGGTGGCTGCTACTTCATCGGACCTAGGAGGAGACGGAGGGCGCATTGGCAATGGCAATCTGCTTAGTGCATACGTATTCACAATTAGGGTACCTGGTTGATGATCGAACGAATACTCATGTGCCGCCAGTAAAAGGGCCCATCTCTGTATTCTAGCGGAGGCGATGGGTGGATTGCTTCATTCTCTTTCCCAGGAGTGGTTTGTGGTCCTTAAGGATCATGAACCGACAACCATGCACATACTGGTGAAATTCTTTTACGGTAAATACAACAGCCGACCCCTCTTTCTCAATCTGCGCATCATTGCGCTTTGCCGCGGTCCAAGTCCTGGAGGCAAACACGAGCAGCCTCGCTATGCCATCATCCATGCGATGTGACAAAACAACACCAATGCCTTATGATGAGGCGCCACATATGACGATGAGTGGTTTGGCGGGGTCGCGTGAACAAGCCTGATGAGGCCAACTGCCTTTTAACTTCAGTAAATACATTTTCCTGTTGTGTTCTCCATGTTCAACCCTTTTTGTTTTTAGTAAGAGGTGTAGTAGGAGACCGATATGGGATACAAACGTCCCATTGTAGTTTACTAACCCGAGGAAGGAATGCAGCTCAATCGTGTTCTCTGGTTTAGGAGCTTATTGGATAGCCTGCACTTTCAGCAAGGAAGGGTGCAGTCCCTACCAGTCTACACAGTAGCTTAGAATAGATAAACTACCTCCTTCATGTGGAACACACATATTTCCCTTTTTAGGCGAAGTGTCCTTGTTCTGACATCCCAGTGATCATATGTGGCAATCCTCTCCATATATCCTCCATGACCCCCTGGAAAATTGCACAAGCCGATGATACTCCAAAGCCTAGTACATTTATAAAGGCCCTTGTGGGTATTGATCGTGACATATTGCTACAATTCAGGGTACAGTTCGAGGTCCACATTTCCTCTGGCTTCTATATCCGCAAATCTCACATCGCCTGGGCTCCCCCGCTACTGACTCGAGGTGTCACGTCTGTCTGGCTGCCTCGGTCCCAGGCCAACGGATCGGGCCTCTATGGTATTCTGTCCAGGATGGGGCATCTGTTCTGAAGGGTGCCACTCGCCGGGAAGGGACACGTCCTACAGCGTGGGAGTTCCTGCACTCCCTTTTCTGTGCTGTTCTCCTTTTTCCGCACTTTCTCTCGAGAACAAAATCCGCATTGTCTGTTGAAGGTCCAAAGATAACTCAGCCAACAACTTTCTTTGGGTTGCCATATTATTTATTCATTAAAATAAATATTTATTTTTATTCCAGCATGGTCGCCATATTATTAACACCGCAGACCAATCGGTCCTACAGCATCTCAGAGAGTGAATTGTCATACTCTCAAAACCCGGCTAGTTTTCTCAACCATGTTAGGGCTCTCCTGGGGTCCTCTCAGCCATGTTAAAACAGTATCTCTGCATAATAACCGATGGCCTTGGGTATAATGCTGTGCTAACAGGGTTACCAGCTCTTCAAAGGACTTGGTGTTTGGGGCTGCGGGATACATCAGGCTCTTTATCACCCCATAGGTGTGGGCACCATGGGCAGTCAAAAGCATTACCATCTGTTGGTCTTCACTGTTGACAGCATTTGCCCCCCAAAAAATGACGCATACGTTCAGTGTCGTGCATCCAATCCTTGATCCTCACATCGAATGTGTCCAGTCTTCCGAATAGCAGCATTGTGAAAAAAAATTCCAACCTTAGTCTCGTAGTGCAGACGAGGTGGTTGTTCGTAAGACGGTCAGCAGCGTCGACTGGGGCTCCACATTTATTCTCGTCGCCAGTTTATTGACCACAGATGAGTCCAAGGAGAGTGGATAAAGATAAAGTAGATTTATTGCAAAGTAATAATACGTACAATACTCTCCAGATTCCAGCTGAGGTGTTGGTTCCAAGTCTGGTCGAATTTTATATCAAAGTCTATTACTCTGCCCATGGGCCCTCAGTGGGGGAGCTCATACTCAACAAGGCACACGAGGAGACTAATTTCTCTAACCCCTCAGGTCTCGTGCGGGTTATAACACGGGGTCCAGCACCATTTGCACCAGAAGTGTGTGCGTGCACTGCAGATACCTTTTTGGATAAGTGCCGTAAAGCCGTGGCCTCAAAAGAAAGGACACAGAACACAACAAAATTGATAAGTTTAATGATGTTGATGCATAACTATATACTTTTTTGGATATTTAACTTAAACCCTGATTTTAGATAATGGAAATTTTCGTTACAGAAAAACAGCGGAGGAAGAAAAAAAAATTCGAATGTGTTCTGCACAATTTGCTGGAATCCAGGAGCCAAAATGTACAAGAACATTATCAAAACTAATAGCTCTCAGACCTGGCAGTCTATTGTTAACATCGAATATATTTCAGTTTTTTCACAAATATAGGGCTTGATTCTCCGATTCTGCGGCTATGTCCTTTACCTGCGGATACGGCCGGAGAATGGCCGGGCCCGTGGCAGTGCATGTGCGCGGCGGCGGCGGCCACGGAATGGAATGCAACATGGCGGCAGCCTGCGCGAACCCAGCCTGCCAGAAACTACCCCCCCCCCCCCCCGTAACCCTCCTCGCCACCCCCGGACCCCCCCCCCCCCCCCCCCCCCCCCCCCACCAGCGGAGTGGCGACCCCCGATTGTGACGGCACAGGGCTCAGTCTGCAGCCGCCACGTGAGGTCCCCCGAACGGTGTGAACACATGCGAGCTACGGCATCGGGACTCGACCTATCGGGAGCAGAGCATCGGGGAGGACCTCAGGTGATATCCTCAGGCCGTCCATATGGCGTGCAGTGGACTCCCTCGAGTATGCCGTTTTTGAGGGCACGGAACAATGCAAAAACGGCGCTGCCCCGATTCTGGCGTAAACGTGAATTCTCTGGTCGATCGCCGAACATGATTTCGGCGTCACCAATCGGAAAATGCAGCCCATACTTTATTCATAAAATATCTCTGAGGTGCTTGAACACTAATAAAAGGAACATTAAAGACATTTCAAAATGTTCGCTGCAGAAATATTCAAATTGTTTATAGATCATATTGCACTCTGAGGTGTTTGAAAACTATTTTGATACATGTAACATTTACCACATATATTCAATGTGAGTCAAACGACCCAAGGAGGTTCTATATAATTCCACTCCCCTCAGTTCATTGTGACTGAATGGTCTTAGACAGCAACTTTTTCCCATTGCGCCTCTGCAGCAGCTGCCCGAAGATTTAGTGCATCCCATTGTAAGCAGTCCAGGATTTTGCAATATGCCAATCTACAACACTTGGCCAAGGGCACTTGAAGACCAACAAGTTTCAAGCAGACCAAAGGGCGTGTTTCATTGAGTTGATGATCCTCCAACTGCAGCTGATGTTTGTTTCAGTGTGCATCCTTGGCAACAGCCTGTCGAGGTTGTTGTCCTGCGTCACAGAGCTGCTCAGGTTGAACCTTGACAAAAATCACTGGGTCTCTCTCCAGATCTTCTTTCTTCTTTGCAAAGGCACGTTCCACAAGGAAATGGACAACACTCCCCCTCACCACAGCCACCTTGAGGACAACAGTGAGGACAACGAGCACAGAGGAAGGATCTGACGGAAAGGGCCCCTCTCACAACCAGCCATAATACATCTTGGTGGTGAAGAAGCAATTTTGCCAAATGACTTTGATGGTCTCCTCAGGGCATCATCCAACAAGATCCATCATCTTCTTCTCATGCAGGACCTCTAGGATGATGCACGTAGGCCACTTCCTGATAGACTTGTGGTCAAAGATGTATCTCTGCATTCATTTTTCCATGAGGGATTGGTGTTTTCACAGTAGTGAGGCCAGACCCATCCTTCGCAACATCGGGGACAGGTAAAACCGCAGCTTGATGTAGCCACACACAAAGGTAGGCATCAAGATGAGGACATGTACATTTAATCTCTATAACCATCTACAATATAACATTACCAATGGATCTCTACTGGCCTTTATTTTATGTTTATTGCCATGGGAACACTGTTTGTAATTGCTGTTCCTATTGCTAGAAATTTCAATGAACTTGAGTAGTACTTGTTATAAAGCACTTTTAATGTAATAATATATACCAAAGTGCTTCTTTGAAGCATTACAAAACAAAATACGATACAAGGAAATATTAGATCAAATGACAAAAGCCTTATCAAAAATGCAGGTTTAAAGGGGCAGCATAGTGGTTAGCACTGTTGCCTCACAGCGCCAGGGCCCCGGGTTCTATTCCCGCTTGGATCACTGTCGATACGGAGTCTGCACGTTCTCCCCGTCTGCATGGGTTTCCCCCGGCTGCTCTGGTTCCTCCCACAAGTCCCGAAAGGTGTGCTTGTTAGGTGAATTGGACATTCTGAATTCTCCCTCCGTTTATCCGAACAGGCGCCGGAGTGTGGCGACTAGGGGATTTTCACGGTAGTTAAATTAAGTCTACTTGTGACAATACTGTAATAAAGATTATTATGATTATAAAGAATGTCATGAAGGACGAAAGTGAGATAGAAAGATGCTTAGGAAGGGAATTCTAGAGCTTAGGCAACTGAAGGCAAGCCCACCAACAGTGAAGCGATTAAAATCAGGGATGTTCAAGGGGCCAGAAATAGATGAGCGCAGAAGACACTGCTTCACTGAAGCCAATGTAACTCAGCGAACACAAAGGTGATACAAAAAACAAAAAATTCTGGACAATCTCAGCCGGTCTGACAGCATCTAAGGTTTCGAGACTGGATGACTGTGTCAAAGCCAGAGGGAACTGTAAATAGGATAAGATTTATACTGGGGGGGGGAAGAGTACTGGGGCTGATAAGAGGGCCAGCAATAGGTAGAGATTGACAATGATGCTGTGGACAAAGAGACAAGGGGAATGTAAACGATGATGATCATGGATAGGAAGGGCGATGGTAGTGGCGTATTAAGAGATCAGAATGGATTAATGGCAGAACAAAGGTAAGCAGCAGTGTGTCAAAGGACAAGTAGGTACAGGGAACAGATGGCTGTTGGTGGGGGGAGCAAAGACAACGGTAAAGGAAAAACAGATCTAAGGAAGAAGGTGATAGGTGAATGGGGCTTGTTGAGAGTTGAGAGATCTGGATGATCTCAAGTTTCTGGAATTTAGAACTTGGTTGACTGGGCAGGAGTGCATTTGAATAATCAAATTGAGAGATACCAAACGCACAAATTAGAGTTTTAGCGTATGAGCTGAAACAGGAACGAAGTTGACCGATGTTAGTGACCAGTTAGAGTGATGATAGAAATGTGAGACCAGGAGCTCATCTCAGGGCTTGCAAATAGACTGGTTTCATCTTAAAGGGGGTGGAGTCAATTGCCCAGGCATGGATTTTGAGCAGGACCAAAAACATTGTTTTCAGCCTCCCCCTTATGTCTAATTGGAGGAAATTTCTGCCAACTCACTACAGTACTACATGTTGGACAAAGAGTCTGAGAATTTAGCAACAGGGGAATCAAAAGAGATAGTGATGAGGTAGAGCTGAATGACTGCATAAATATGAAAACCATTGCTGTGCATTCAGACTATGTTGTCAGGCAGCATGTAGAAAAGATATAGATGGGGGCTAAGGTTAGATCCTTTAGGGACACCACAGATACAGAGCAGGAATGGAAAAAGCCATCACAAATGGCACTCTGGATATGGTTAGATAGATAAAGGGGAGGAAGTTGGGCGATCAGTAGTGTAGTTGAAATAGGGTCAAGGGAGCAGCAGGAGGTGGGTTTCCAGTGGCGGAAATGGAGTGAGTAGTCGCACATTTGGTAGCTCCCACTCGAGGTGGTTTTTCCGGTCCTTTTCCCTGTTTGCTGGGTGGATGTTTTGGTGGAAAAAGATGTAGAGGTGGTGGAGGAAAGTTAAACTCCACTGGTGGTGTTGGTGGATGGATCCATGGACCAGAAGTGGGTTGAGAAAGAAGGAGCTGTTAGAGGAAGAAAATCTTCGTGCACCACAGGTGAAGATGACAGAAGTTAATGGATCGGCCCTACCAGCCCAATGATCTACGGAGCAGCTAGTGGACTTCTTAAATGAGAAGTTCAGCCAGCAGAGGAGGGAACCCCAGGAGGACTTGGCCAAGGTGATAGAACTGCTAAAAGCGGGGATTGATCGGGTGGAGCAGAGACAGGAGACCCAGGGCCAGGAAATTCCAAAAGCGGAGGAGGCAGTGGGGGAGCACGAGGAGCACCTTACCTCGTTGATGGCCGAGATTGGGATGATGCTGGAGACCAGAAGCGGCTAAAGGAGAAGGTGGAGGATCTGGAGAACCGTTCCTGGAGACAAAACTTAAGAATTGTTTGGATACCAGAGGGCATCGAAGGAGTGGACGTTGGCTCATATGTAGCCAAGACGCTGGAACAGCTGATGGGGGAGGGGGCCTTCGACCGGGCGATGATGAGGAAGCCGCAGGTGAACGAGCCGCCAAGGGCGATGGTGGTCTGGCTCCACCGATTCCTCAACAAGGAGAAGATTCTGTGGCGGGCCAGGCAGATGAGTTGTACCTGGGGATGTAATGAGCTCTGGGTGTAACAGGACTTGGGAGCTGAACTGGCAAAGAGGAGAGCCAGGTTCAACTGAGTCAACAAAGCCCTATTCAAGAAGGGGGTGAAGTTTGGAATGCTGTACTTGGCCGGCCTCTGGGTGACTTACAACGGCCATGAACATTATTTTGGGACACCAGAGGAGGCGACAGAGTTTTTAAAGAGACAATGAACTGGCAGGAGGGCGAGGGCATTGAACTCTGGAATTGTGAGAAGATGTTGGTTCTCGCTGCCTTTTTGCTTTATTGTTTTTGTGTTGTTGGTTAGGGGAGAACCTCTCTTCTTTGAGATGTTTTGTTGGTTCTGTGGCGAGATGTTTGGGGAATGTGGAGGGTGTATGCACCTTTTTCTTATTCCATTGTTGTTTCCGCTATGGAGGTGTGCGGGTGGTGGGGGGGGGGGGGGGGGGGGGGGGGGGGGAATCAGTGAGGAGTAGGAGGTTTGGCACCATGGGCGGGGGCTGCCAGGCTAGCTGGGCGAGCTAGTTAATAGGAGCGCAATGGGGTGAGCAGGTGGTTAGTTTAACAGAGGGGGTTGGGAGTGTTGTTTTGTTCAAGGGAATGGGGGAAGGAAGGCTCCTGACAAAGGTGTGGCTGCTGTGGCAGAGCAAGAAAGGTGGTGGTGACGGTGAACATCCGAGCGCGGGCCTAGAGAGTCACATGATATGGGCCGGAGGCCTGCCCAAGAAGGGATATGGTTGATCGGCAGGGGCGGGGGCGGGGGTGTGGAGTGCCCCCCAACCAGGCTGGTCACATGGAATGTGAGGAGGCTAAATGGGGCAGTGAAGTGTGCGCGCATCTGAGGAGCTCAGAGGTGGATGTGGCCTTTTTGCAAGAAATGCACTTGAAGATCGGGGGATCAGACAAGGCTAAGGAAAGGGTGGTAGGACAAGTCTTTCATTCAGGATCAGATATGAAGATGCGGGGGGGGGTAGTGGTGGTGCTGATAAGCAAGCAGGTAGCGTTTAAGATGGGGAATATAGTAGCAGATGCAGGAGGAAGGTTTGTGATGTTTATGCCCCAAACTGGGAAAATGTTGAATTCATATATATCGTATCATAGATTGTAGAATTTACAGTGCAGAAAGAGCACCCCACTTAAGCCCACGCCTCCACCCTATCCCGTAACCCTGTAACTCACTAACCCCACCCAACATTTTTAAACACTGAGGGCAATTTATCATGGCCAATTCACCTAACCTGCGCATCTTTGGACTGTGGGAGGAAAGCGGAGCACCCGGAGGAAACCCACGCAGACACGGGAGAACGTGCAGACTCCGCACAGACAGTGACCCAAGCTGTGAAACAAACCTGGGACCCTGGAGCTGTGAAGCAACTGTGCTACCCACTGTGCTGCCCACTGTTTTCTAACAGTTTATGAGGCGGGTGCTGGGGAAGATCCCAGACCTGGACTTGCTCCGGTTGATTATGTGGGGGGGGGGGGGGGGGGAGACTCTAACAGCGTCACTGAACCAGGTTTGGACAGGTGGAGTCCCATGGGGGCATGGACTCGTGGAGGTTTGGGAGGCCAAGGGCAAAGTAATTTTTGTATTTCTCCCATGTGCACAGTGTGCACTTGCGAATCGATTACTTTGTGGTGGACAAGACGCTGCTAGCGAGAGTGGATGACTCGCCGATTGTGGTCTCGGACCACATGCCACTCTAGCAGGACTTGCAAGTGGACCGGGGTGGGGGTATACGCCTGCAATGGAGGCTGGATGTGGGGTTACTAGCGGATGAGGAGGAGTGTGAGCAGCTGAGGGTCGCTGTTCGGGGTATGTGGAACTGATTGATACGGGTGAGTTCTCGGCCGATACGCTATGGGAGGCACTCCAGGCAGTGGTCAGGGGGGAGTTTATATTGATTCGGGCGCACAGAAATAGGGTGGAACGAGCAGGGTGGCTAGGCTGGTGGACGACATACTGCGGGTGGATAGGAGACACTCTGAGGTCCCGGAGGCAGGGTTGTTGAAGGAGCGGCAGGGGCTTCCGGTGGCTATGAAGGAGACGGTCGCACATTTTGTGGCTCCCGCTTGGGTCGGACCTTTGGACCTTTTCCACCGATTTTTTATCGGACTTGATTTGGTAAATTGATGGCATAAGCAATTATGGAGTGGATTCCTATATCGATGCAAGGAGAATTGGACTAGAAGTGCTCGCAAAGGACAAAATAGACGAACAGAGAAGGGTTGGGTTGAAGCTGCAGCGGGAGAAAGCATGGCGGATGACCGGAGTCCAGGCTTGTCGAACCAGTGGTCAACGGAGCAGCTGATGCAGTTTATTCAGGAAGGCTTCGCCAAGCAGAAACAGGAATGATTGGACCCGATGAAAAAATCGATTGCGTGGCTGGAACTTAGATTGGATGCCCAAGATTGGGCGATCCAGAAAGTAGACAAGGTGCTGGCTGAGCAGGAGGAACATGAAACTGTGGTGGAGTTGGAGGTGGGGATGCTGAGAGACCAGCAGAAAAGGCCCCTAGAGAAGATGGAGGACCGAGAGACTAGGTCCCGCCAGCAGAACTTGAGAATCGTCAGTCTCCCGGAGTGATCCGAAGGAGCGGACGCTGGGGCATACATAGCGGGCATGTTCGAGAGGTTGCTGGGGGATGGGACGTTCTCCTGACCCTTGGAGGTGGACAGGGCTCACAGAGAGCCCCCCCCCCCCCTCCAAGGATAATCGTGGTGAGATTCCACAGGTACTTGGACAAGAGGTATATTTTACAATGGGCCAGGCAGACACGGAGTTGTAAGTGGGAGAACAGTATAGGTGGGAGAATGTCTGGCGCCATGGGAGGGGGTCACCAAGCTAGCTGGGCGGGCTAGCTCACGGAAGGGGTCAGCTTACATAGTGCTGTTTCTTGGGGGGAATGGGGGAAAATGTTCTGCTGACGGGGGAGGGACTTATGTTGTGGGACAGAAAGGAGGTCGGAGGAGGAGGCTACCTGGGGGTGGGCCGGCGGATACATGGAGCGCGGGCTGGAGACTGGCCCAAGAAAGGTGATGGCTGACCGGTGAAGGGGAGGGGGGCTATGAGCCCTCCAACTAGGCTGATCACATGGAACGTGAGAGTGCTAAATGGGACAGTTAAGAGGGCACGCGAGTTCCTACTTTTGAGAGGACGGAAGGCGGACGTGGTAATGCTACAGGAGATGTACCTTAGAGTAACTGATCAGACCAGATTAAGGAAGGGATGGGTCAGACAGATTTTCCACTCGGGGCTCGACTCAAAGACTAGAGGGGTCGCGATCCTGATTAATAAGCGAGTGGTATTTGAGGCGGGAAGAATAGTTGCGGACATGGGAGGCCGGTACATTATGACAGTGGGAAACTGGAGGGGTTGCAGGTGGTACTAGTAAATGTGTACGCACCAAATTGGGATGATGTGGGAGTTTATAAAGAGGATGCTGGGGAAGATTCCGGGCCTGGATTCACATTAATTGGTCAGGGGGAGGGGACTTTAACAGTTATTGATCCTGGGTTAAACTGGTCGAGCTCAAGGACAGGCAGGGTGCCAGCAATGGCAAAGGAGCTAAAGGGGTTTATGGACCGGGAGGGGGTGGGGGGTGGTTTGGACCCATGGAGATTTGGGCAGCTGAGAGTAAGTTCTCCTTCTACTCACATGTGCAAAAAGTTTACTCCCGGATGGATATTTGTATTTTGAATAGGGTTTTACTGACGGGGGTAGTGGACATGGGATATTCGGCGATCACAATCTCAGATCATGCCCCGCACTGGGTTGACCTATAGGCTAGCAGGGAGAGTAGCCACCGCCCACACTGGAGGCTGGATGTGGGTCTTTTAGCTGACGAAGAGGTGTGCGGGCGGCTGAGGAAAAGTATTCAGAATTACCTGGAAGTCAACGACACGGGTGAAGTTTCGGCGGCGGTGGTCTGGGAGGCATTGAAGGCAGTGGTTGGAGGGGAGCTGATCTCGATACTGGTCCATAGGGAGAAGGTAGACAGAGCAGAGACGGACCGACTGATAAAGGAAATACTACAGATCAACAGAAGGTATACGGAGGCCCCAGAGGCAGGGGTTCTAAGGGAACGATGGAGGCTAAAGGCGGAGTTTGGCTTGTTAACTACAGGGAGGGTGATAGAGCAGCTGAGGAAGGCGAGGGGGGCGATCTCTGACCATGGGGAGAAGGCCAGCAGAATGCTTGCAGAGCAGCTTAGAAAGAGGGAGGCAGCCAGGGAGATTGGGAAAGTAAAGGATGGGGACGGGAATCTGGTTGGAGACTCAGCAGGGGTGAATAAGGTGTTCAAGGAATTTTACCGTAAGCTATATGGGTTGGAACCCCCAGCTGGGCCGGAGGGGATGAGGCACATTTTAGGGGGGTTGAATTTCCCGTAGGTGGATGGGCGTTCGTAGAAGGGCTGGGTTGGAAGAGATAGCAGAGGGTCTGAAGGCTATGAAGTCGGGTAAAGAACCGGGGCCGGACGGGTACCCAGTGCAGTTTTATAAAAAGATCTCTGGGATATTGGGGCCGCTGTTGATGAGGATGTTCAATGAGGCAAGAGAGTGCTTCCCCCGATGATGTCACAGGCCTCGATCTCATTGATCCTGATGCGGGACAACGACCCGGAGCTATGTGGGTCCTACAGACCGATATCCCTATTGAATGTGGACGCCAAACTGCTGGCCAAATTCTTGTCCTCTAGGATTGAAGACTGTGTTCCGGATGTGATTGGAGAGGACCAGACGGTGTTTGTTAAGGGTAGGCAGTTGGTGGCCAATGTAAGAAGGTTGTTAAATGAGATCATGATGCCCCAGATGGTAGGGATGTGGAGGTAGTGGTCGTAATGGATGCAGAGAAGGCTTTTGATCGGGTGGAATGGGAATATCTGTGGGAGGTACTGGGACGGTTCGGATTTGGGCTTTATTGACTGGTTCAGGTTGTTGTATCTGGCTCCTGTCGCGAGTGTACGGATGAATAGGACAACATTGGACTATTTCAGACTGCATCGGGGGACGAGACAGCGATGCCCCCTCTCCCCACTATTGTTCGCATTAGCCATAGAGCCGCTGGCAATCGCACTAAGAACATCAAGGGGCTGATATCCGGGGGGGGGGGGGGGGGGGGGGCAGTGGAACACAGAGTATCGCTTTATACAAATGACCTGCTCCTGTATGTATCGGACTCACTGGAGGGGATGGAAGAAATTATGAAGATTCTGGGGGAATTTGGCCGGTTTTTGGGGTATAAACTAAATATGGGGAAAAGTGAGATGTTTGCAGTCCAGGCAAGGGAGCAGGAGAGGCGATTGATTGGGGGAACTGCCGTTTAGGATGGTAGGGGAAAGCTTTCGGTACCAGGGCATCCAGGTGGCACGGGAATGGGAAAGGCTACACCAGTTAAATTTGGTCTGATTAGTAGACCAAATGAAGGACGATTTCCAGAGGTGGTACACGCTCCCGTTGTCACTCGCTGGGAGGGTGCAGACAGTGAAAACGACGGTCCTCCCGCGATTCCTGTTTGTGTTTCAGTGTCTCCCCATCTTTATTCCGCGGTTCATTTTTAAATGGGTAATCGCTGGCTTTGTATGGGCGGGTAAGACCCCGCGAGTAAAAAAGGGGATGCTTGAGTGGAGCCGGGGGGAGGGCGGGCTGGCGCTGCTGAACTTTAGTAATTATTATTGGGCGCCGAATATAGCCATGATCAGGAAGTGGGTGGTGGGGGTAGAGTCGGTATGGAGCGCGTTGAGGCGGCTTCATGCACGCATTTGGGGCCCTTGGTAACAGCGCTTCTGCCATTCCCACCGGCACAGTACTCTACCAGCCCCGTGGTGGTGGCGGCTCTGAGGATCTGGGGCAATGGAGGCGGCATGTGGGAGCGGAGGGAGCATCGGTGTGGTCTCCAATCTGTAAATAATCACCGGTTTGCCCCAGGAAGGCTGGATGGAGGGTTTCAGAGATGGCAAAGAGCAGGGATTGAGAGGATGGGGGATATGTTTATAGAGGGGAGCTTTTCTAGCCTGAGGGAGCTGGAGGAGAAATTTAGATTGGTGAGGGGAAATTAGTTTAGGTGCCTGCAGGTGCGGGACTTCCTATGCAGGCAGGTTTCAACCTTCCTGCTCCTACCACCAAGGGGGATACAGGACAGGGTAGTTTCTAGAGTGAGGGTGGGAGAAGGGAGGGTTTCTGACATTTACAAGGAACTCATGGGATCAGAGGAGACGCAGACCGAGGAGTTGAAACACAAGTTGGAAGAGAAGTTAGGAAGAGAGAGAGAGAGGATGGTCTCTGGGCAGACGCATTGAGTAGAGTCTACGCACCACAACATGTTCCAGGCTCAGCCTGATACAATTTAAGGTCGTTCACTAGGCCCACACGACAGTGGCCCGGATGAGCCGGTTCTTTGGGGTAGATGATCGGTGCGCATGGTGTGCAGGAGGGTTAGCAAACCATTTCCATATGATCTAGGCATGCTCGAAGCTTAGGGGATTCTGGCAAGGGTTTGCGGAGGTCATGTCCAAGGTGTTGAAAACAAGAGTGGCGCCGAGTCCCGTGGTGGCGATTTTCGGAGTGTCGGAAAACCCGGGAATCCAGGAGGAGAAAGAGGCAGATGTTCTGGCCTTTGCCTCTCTGGTAGCCCGGAGACGGATCTATTAGCTTGGAGGGTCTCAAAGCCCCCGATGACGGAGACCTGGCTAACTGACATGGCTAGCTTTCTCTGTCTGGAGAAAATCAAGTTCGCCTTGAGAGGGTCAATGTTAGGGTTCGCCCGGATGTGGCAGCCGTTCGTCAACTTCTTTTATGTGGTCATAAATTCTTAACTATCCAAAATGTATATCCATAGCTACGACAAAGTCACATTTATTAGAAATATTGATGCCTTTCACTAAATACAGGAGCAACAATGTGCATAAAGATAATGACCTGGACTTTGCAGCCAGCAACAAAGGAATGGCATTTGCCTTTCAACTCAGAATGCCCACTAATTTTGACCGGTTCTAGAGCGCAGACTCCCCCCCCCCCCCCCCCCCCCCCCCCCCACCACCAAATCTGGTGTGGCGCATATGAGCAAAGAAACAGGGTAGATCTTTAACCAATCCAATTGAAGGATTTCCACCAAGTCCCACCAGAGGAACAAGGCAGGATATATAAATTAGATTTATATGATGTACAGAAAGCAAAATAAGGATGAGAACATACAGATAGGATTAAGGGAGATAAAAGACCATTTGAAATAGTTAAAAAAAAAATGAAATCTCCAAAATGAATTTTCTTTCGGGGAAATGAGCCTCCACTCTTTAAAAAATAATTCCAGTTGTGAGGGGCATATCAGCAGTAATTATCAGGCCATTAACAGCTGACTCATTCTTGAAAGCAGCAGTGCAAATATTTCAGCTGTCTTTGGTGGGGAACTTGTGGGCAGGTTCAGCATGTTCACACTATTGCAGGAATTTCAGTGCAAGTGTATCAGCAGGGACTGTAACAGCATTTTTTGTGACAGCAACCTCAAGATTTCCACGTTTAGTCGCACACTTGTGGATGCCAGAAGCTGCAGTAAGGTTTACTCCATAATAATGGTGAACCCTGATAGTTTCATGTCATCATTACCACAAAATCCAGACCATTGTCTTTAAAGTAGAAAAATGCACCACAAGGGCCCAAATGAAAATGAATGTTGAACCAAAGAGGGATGTTTAGGAGGGATGGCCAAAATCTTTGTCAAGGTGAGTTTTAAGAAGGATAGAAAAGTCAAGAGATAAAACAGAGTACAAGAGGCTAATGCCAAAAGAACAGAAAGTTCTGGGAAGCTGGTCAAAGAAAGCTACAGAGATAGGAACGAGTGAAGCCATGTAGGTATTTAAAAAAAATAAATTTAGAGTACCCAATTATTTGTTTTTTCCAATTAAGGGGCAATTTAGCATGGCCAATCCACCTAAACTGCACATCTTTGGGTTGTGGGGGCGAAACCCATGCAGACGCGGGGAGAATGTGCAAACTCAACACGGAGAGTGACCCAGGGCTGGGATACGAACCCAGGTCCTCAGCGCCGTAGTCCCAGTGCGAACCCCGCCATGTAGGTATGTGAGCACAGGGTTAAGAATTTCCAATTTGTGGCAATAGGGGAGGGGAGTGGAAGTCAATATTGATCAGCATGGACAGGGTGATTACAAAATATGTTCCTTCCAAATTAACATTTTTTTCATTATGATAACCATGGTGCTCCATTTGTATTTTGTTTTTACAATCATTCAACTCAAAATGGTGAATACAGAAGTATGGGAGTTCTATCTCTTGTTCATAAGATAATTATGCATTTGATATGATATAAATGTACAAGTAAAGTCAAATGTGCATCATTTGCACAGTTATCATGTATCATTCACAATAAACAATAAGATCTGGGTAGTTTTTAAAATCACTTTAGTATTTTATTCATCCTTTGCATTTATTGACGCGGTTGACTGAACAAAGTATGAAATAGTAGCCAACTTAACATAGGAATAGTCCAGAAATTACAGAAAAGGTGCAAGACATGCATATTCTGCATGCAACATATGTACTAACTTTAATTTGGCTATCCTTTGAAGGAAAAATAAAACATACAGCTTAAATGTTTGCATAACATGCTGAGTAAAAATGCCATTCATCCTTGTCCACTGACACTAATTTGTTTACATTGGCTTCAATTATTAATAAAGAAAATGTCACAGAAACATGGCTGTCCTCAGGATAAATTTCATGACAAGTTTTAATTGTCTATAAGCACAAAAGATGGGGGAATAAAGAAGCTGACAATGATGGGAAAAAGTGCACACCACTTAGTTTATATTTCAATTTAAACTGCATTCAAATAACCTTGACCTTTTTATTTGGACAATTTGTTTGGTAAACTTTATCAATACAACATCCATTGTTGGTCTGTGAACATCAATATTGCATTCTAGAGATTTTTTTCTGGGATAAACCGATTTGTTAGCTTAATACTGTAACAACTGTCATGATTGCATAAGATTTGTCTGCTTAATGCTTACGTCACAGATCTTATACACGATGGTAAGAAATACCAGAGCAAAAATGTCACTATAATAACAAGCATACGTTGAAGGTGAAAAATCCAATGCTGAAATACATTACTGTGGCTGCAAAATTCAAGTTACCTTAGTAAGGTGAAAAAAGTTGGACTACACACAGCATAACACATATACTGGGAATGCACTACATGATTGATTCATACACCTTTTATGAACTTTCCAATTCACATACCACAACTAAAAGCTCAGGGCAGAGCAATTGGCAACCCTTGAAGCAATTTACAAATTAACCAAGGGATCCAGCACCTCAGCTCTGAATCAGAATCTCTCTCCCCTCAAATCTCACCAGATACACACATTTCTAATACACAAGAGTTTTGTTTAGTTGCATGTCAATTGCAACTTATTCAATTTAAAAAATGACATTGTATTCATGTATTGTATACAGCAGTGCTTACGTCAGGTTCAAGACACAGAACTGTAAAATCGGCAAGCATACAGTCGACTATATTTTAAACCAATCAGCAGCATTATCCCAACCAATTTCTGATTTATGTCTCAATCAATTGATGGCTACTATACTATACTACTATGCAAAATAAAACTATTCTATCGGGCATATATAAAAAAAGACAACTTGCAAACAAACTAATAATCTTGACCACAAATAAAAAAGGAAAACCTAAAACTGCATGGCATTTGTAAACCACTGTTCATTTGGAGCCTACAATAAATAAAAAGTGTTTCATAAACAGTAACTGCTCTTTGGTAAACAGCAGCTCTGACTAACAATATACATACAAGGACATCAAACATTAGTGCAGAAAGTCTGTTTTTCAAAATGTCTTGCATAAATTTAGAGAAGTAATAGCGTACTTCCCCTCAAGATTATTGGCTTTTACTTGATTAAAATACAGACCTGCACCAGCAATTGATTTTATGTTACAGCTTGCAGTCTTCAACAGTTATTTTAAAATACAATTTAATTATTATACAGTTTAGTCCCTTGCATCCCTCATATAGGTTGTACATCTGATATATATATTGCTTATTAAAAAAAAGTTAATACATTTATAATTCCTTTCAGTGCCTTTTATATCCTATAACATTATAACCTGGCAGTTAGTAGGTTAAAATCCAGTAATTTGACTGAATACTTGCATCCAGACATCCAATTCAATAAAGAAAATATAGCTTCATGATTGGATATTTCAACTGCAGGCTACCTACTGTAAGACTATTTTGTTGTAGGATACCGATTATAATAGTCTTGTGATCTGTTCATACAGACATAGAGAAGACTAGTGGCTTGGTAATCTAAGACCTTGATTACATCTGTATCACCTACCACAGTGTCTGTGGGTCCTTAATATAAAGTTATTATTTAAGGCAACAAGCCATGTTGATGTTAATTTATTGCCTTTCCCAACAAGCACTGTTAATATCTTTTCATAAGCACAAATAAATCTGATACACAAGTTGTTCATATGTCATCAGAATACAGCTTCTAACAGTTTTGGCTTCCACAGAAGTGAGCAGCATTCCAGTCTCAACATCATGTACCAGAAACATCTAAATGGAAGAACATTCACAGTAGATTAATAAATCATTTGAAGGGAATTCACCTACAACTCATACTCCATTCAAAGTAGTTTCAAGCAGCATGGTTTATTTATTAAACAGTTGACAAATTACTATTCATTTATTTATTGCATGAGCCATGTACCCTATTATTAAGTAGTTGGGAACCAGGTATAAAAGTTTGTCGTAAATGCCTGCATCATTACCAGTTGGGTGAAACAATGAAAGGGTTGTTTCACTGTTCTCCGAAACTTTTGGCATAGATTCCCCCCAACCCTGAAACAGTACCATTAGTTTTTATAGTGGCAGCTCATTTGCTGTCAGATTGAGGGTCACGCTACGGCTGACATTCAGCCACTTCCTCTTGGAGCTCTGCAAGTTCCACGGCAGCAGCAGTGTCAGGCAGAGTGGCAGCTCATGGTCAATTGCACTCTTAGTAATACGACTCGGGCTTGAGATTGACCAGGAGCCTTTTGGGTCCAACCTTGATACTACCACTGTGTTTTCGATCTTGTCCAAAGTGCCCGATGGCCCTCAACATTTTCATCACGAGGGGAGCAGTTATTGGCTCCACAGAAAGAAGGCTGATGCCAAGAAAGTGTCAAGTGTCTGCGACAAGGAAGTGAACTGGGGTGGGATTATGTCTCGTTATAGAGCAATCAGGGAAAACAAAGCCTGTTCGCTTTGGCTCTTTGCCACATCACTGGAAATGTAGAAGATTTATTTACATTTTTGTTTATTTTAACATATTGAGGATGAAATGCTTGGGTTGGGAACACATCTCCTCATATTACATATGTTTAAATGGGAAAAATAGCTTTGATATATGTAATTTTGATTAATATAGTGGTTTCCAGGAACATATCCATAGGTAGGACAAGATATTCCTTCTATTTTTGAAGTACCTCACACAGAATTAGATACTGCTTTCTCCTTTGAGGATTGGTTGCATATTTTTGATTCTTTATTGTCCTTATTAAGGTGAGGGACTTCAGTACTGGGGCAGAATGAGAATAAAAATGACCATGTCTTAAAAAAATCTACAGCTATTTGCCTTATTGGTATCTTGACATCTGTAATATGTGAAGCATAAAAATAGCTCACCAAGGTGGTATATTCTGCAAAAATATCAAAGTAAATTTTGTACATAACTTTACAAATGATGCCATGTGATAATGCCGAATGAAACAGAAATGATAAATTGCAATGTTTCTAGTATGATCTTATTACAGTTAAAGCTAGTGGAACTTTTATTGTTTTTACCTTATTTATGTTGAATGTTTTGCAGATTCCTCGTCTAGTGCAGCATTTTGATTTAGATCTGAAAATGTTAGGTAGATAAAAGAAAAGCAATAGAATAAGTATTTCAAGCTTCAGATCATTTTTTAAGGTATTTAGGCGTATACATTTGGGAGTGTGGTTTTGGGCAAAATTGTTCAGAGCACAAAGAAGCCTGAGGAACCCCAGATACAAAGTTTTGAACCTAGTTATCGTGCGGCAAGAATTGTGGGAAGGAGGTATGAAAATCGGTTAGTGCCACAGAGCCCTCAAGTAAGTGAATGATTCAGATTTCAGTGCGCGGGATGGGGTGGTGGACTGCCACAATCAGGCAGAGTCTGGATCAGTGGTCTCAGAAGGCTTTGGGGAGGAGGGAAAATCACTAGCCTCAGGACATTGGGGCTGGAGAAGAAGACAGCGTATTTTAAGGCAAGCAATAATTTAAGAAATAAACGGCTGCCACCTCAGGTAGAACCTTTCAGCCGACCTCTCATTACAAACATGGTTTTTATAAAGTACAAAATCTCCATTAGGTCGCTTAACCGCGCTGCGGAACTCGGCAGGGCCGAAGACTTCCAACCAAACAAGTCTTCTTCGGGCTACTCAGGAAGCAAAGGCAAGAACACCCGCTTTTGCCCCTGACTGCAACTCCAGTATGTCCGAGATTTAAAAAATAGCCACCAAGGGGCATGGTTCCAAATCAATCCCAAGAATTCCCAACATGGTGCTGAAGGAGGAGACTCAGAAGCTCACAAGCTTAGTGCAGGACCAGAATGTGTGTGAGTGTGTGTGGTCCACCGGGCCCCTAAGAGTATTGCTCATAGCTATCCTCTACTTCCGCAAAAAGCCCATTTATTCGTGCCCCAGTCAAATGTGCCCCATGCACCACCTTGAATTGAATCAGGCTAAGCCTAGCCCATGAGGAGGTAGAGTTGATTCTATAGAGCCTCACTCTACACCCCCCCTTCAAATTCCAGGCCTAACTCCTCATCCCATTTTCTTTCAATCTCGTCCAACAGGACCTGCTCCGTCGACACCAGCCAACCAAAGGTCTCCGACAGCCTCCCTTCCCTACATCAACTACCAAAAGAACTCTGTCCATCAATGAGGGCCAAAGGGAAGGAAGCAACCTCTGTGTGCACAAAGTCTCGCACCTGGTAGTACCAAAACTGGTTACCCCTTGGGAGCTTCTCCTTCTCCAGGTACTCCTCAAAACTGGCACACTTACTACCAACAAAAAGTCACCAAACTGCTCTAATCCCATCTCCCTCCAAGCTCTGAAGGACGAATCCAAAACCGTCGGCACAAAACAATGGTTTCAACAAATTGGGACCAGTACCGACACGGAACCCAGTTTAAAGTACCGTCTAAACTGCCCCCATATTTTCAAGGTAGCTACCACCACCGGCACAGTAGCACAAGTGGATAGCACTGTGACTTCACAGCACCAGGGTCCCAGGTTCAATTCCCCACTGGGTCACTGTCTGTGCGGAGTCTACATGTTCTCTCCGTGTCTGCGTGGGTTTCCTCCCACAGTCCAAAGATGTGCAGGTTAGGTGAATTGGCCATGATAAATTGCCCTTAGTGACCAAAAGGTTAGGAGGGGTCATTGGGTTACGGGGATAGGGTGGAAGTGAGGGCTTAAGTGGGTCAGTGCAGACTCGATGGGCCGAATTGCCTCCTTCTGCACTCTATGTTCTATGTACCACCGAATTGGCAGTCCATTTCATCGGAGAAAAGAGAAGGGAAGCCATGACCAATGCTCTCAAACCGGTGCATTTACAGCTGTTCCTCTCCAGTCGCCCCCACATTGATTTCGTCCCTCTATACCACCCCTGCACCTTTTCAATGTTCACCGCTCAACAGTAGTATAACAGGTTGGGCAACGCTAGGGCCTCTGAATGGCTATCTCTTTGTTTAAAAAAAAACCTTCGGACCCATGGGGTCCTGTTCACCCAATTAAAGGACGAGATCATCTTATTGACTCCAGCAAAGAAAGATTTCAAAAGGAAAACGGAAAGGCAGTGAAACAAAAATAGAAATCTTTGGTGAATATTCATTTTGACCAACTGAACGCTCCCTGCCAAAGTGGGAGATTATTCCATCCCTTTAGGTCCTCCTTCACTGCTTTAACTAAATTCTCTTTAACTTCTGTATTTAACTTCTGAACTTAACTTCTGCAGCGAGGCCTAGTCATGGGCCATCCGGACTCCCAGATAACCAAAATGGACCTGGCGAAGTGAAAAGGCAACTTCCCTCGCTGGCTGATTCACCGGAAAGCATTCGCTTTTACCCAGGTTCAATTTGGGGCAGAGGTCAGCTCACCACCCACATATGCGATATTTCCCGAGGGGCCACTTGTCCGCCAACAAGCGACTAACGTATTCCCCATGCTCCTAAAAAGCTCCCTTCACAACAAGCGCATCGCCCTATCGTTCAGAGCAGCCTAAAATCCATCTGTAACTTCTTCCTACTGGCCAGAAATTCTGGTGTCTGATTGACCAAGTATTGATGATCCACCTCCAAGATGGCATCCACCAACCTCTGCCTCTCTCCCCCCCCCCCTTTCACTATTCTCCTTGCGCACCTCAAAAGAAAGAAATTCTCCTCTGACCACCACCTTTAACACCTCCCACAATGTGGACGGGGAAATCTCCCCACTCCTATTTTATCTCAAATACGCCTCAATAGCGGAGGAGATCCTCTCGCAAAAGCTCTTATCCGCCAACAGCAAAGAATCAAACCTCCACGGGGGGGCGCTAAGCAGGGCCCGACTCATAGAACATAGAAGAGTACAGCACAGAACAGGCCCTTCAGCCCTTGATGTTGTGCCGAGCAATGATCACCCTACTCAAACCCACGTATCCACCCTATACCCGTAACCCAACAACCCCCCCCCCCCCCCCCCCCCCCCCCCCCCCGAACCTTACTTTTTTAGGACACTACGGGCAATTTATCATGGCCAATCCACTTAACCCGCACATCTTTGGACTGTGGGAGGAAACAGGAGCACCCGGAGGAAACCCACGCACACACGGGGAGGACGTGCAGACTCCGCACAGACAGTGACCCAGCCGGGAACCGAACCTGGGACCCTGGAGCTGTGATGCATTTATGCTAACCGCCATGCTACCGTGCTGCCCCACAAGTGATGACTCAGCCATCACTTCCACATGATGCGTAGTATGATCAGAAATCACTATCTCCGAGTATCCCGACTCCATCACCTCTGGCAGCAGGGACCTACCTACCACAAAAAAAAAACTGTCCTGAAATAGACCTGGTGGACCAGCGAAAAGAACAAAAAATCCTTTTCCCCAGGGTACAGAAATCCTCAGGGTTCAGCTCCCCAAGTCTACTCCATGAAGGTCAACAGTGTTTTTGCCATCCCATGAAGCCTCAATACCTTAGGCGTTGACTCATTCAGTCAGGGATCTAATATGCAATTAAAGTCCCCACCCATGATTAGCCAATAACTTATTAATAAAAGTTACGTTGTCCCAATTTAGGGCATACACATTGACCAGCACCACTGGCGCATCCGCTAACAACCCACTAAACACTATATACCTCCCATTTGGATCGTTCAAAATCTTTTCTGCCGAAAAGGCTACCCTCTTAATAATCAGAATCGCTGCTCCCTGGGCCCTACTATCAAACCCCGACTGAAACACTTGTTCCACCCAGTCCTCCTGTAATCTTACCTGATCTCTAACCCGTAAATGAGTCTTCTGCAGCAGCACTACATCAGCTTTCAAAGTCTTACGGTGCGTAAACACCCTGGATCTCCACCTTAGCCCTAGAGTTCTTATTGTCGGTCGCCACTTTGCCATTCCCACCTCAACGAAAGCGATCTGGTCGCTCTGCTTCGACAGAGCAACTCCTACTCCTGCAGCTCCACACCCTGCTGCTTCACCATCTCATCCACCGTAGCCAGCGTCCCTCGGACTGAGGAACTAGCCGCCTCGACCGCCTTTTCATGGTCTCTGAGACTTCTCAATGCAGTTTCTGCAATCCACTACTAGAATGTCAACAGTTAGGGGGGTGGCCCCTGGCACGGTATTTGCCTCTGCCATTTTCTTTTCTGCTAAGGTACTTGAATCCTCCACTTTTGAAGCTGTTCCGGTACTTTTATAACCACAATATGATTTCCCATAATCTTCCTGGAATATGAACTTCCCCTTTAACGCAGGCAGGCCTTCCCCTTTAAGGGGGCAGGATTTCTTCTTTACAAGCAGAGTCCCAGTTATATAAAAACCCCGGCCTAGCTGCAGGAGACCCTTAGGGGAGTGGAAGAGTATTGTAATTGTATTGAAATAAACCTTGTTCAATTTCTACTTTCGTCTATGCGTTCTGCCTACCGCAGATTCAACAGATTGTGCATCCCCTTGTTGTGGGACACTTACACCATTGGGTTTAAAAAAGTTTCAAAAGGTCCAGTTTCCATTGCCGGCCAGACGAAAAGAGGCGAAACCACAATCCCCGGCGGGAGCTCCCATATGTGTGACCGCCACGTTACATACCGCACTGTTAAGCCGTTAAATTTTAAGTTAACTTTTTAAAAAACATTTCCTTTGTCTATTTTTTTGTGTTTCAATTCAATCTTTCTTTCCCTCTTTATTTCTCTTTCTGTATTTGATTTGGCATCATATTAACCCGCTTTAATTTAAATTTCCTCAAAATCTGTTTGCTGTTATCCTTAACCAATCTTATTGGAGGTTGATGAAATAAAGTCCCGAATGTCTGCTTTCACTTGTTGCAATGTTATCTGCTTGCAATTTCAACAATTTACAGTACAATACTGTCATCATAGTAAAACAAGCCAGGGTAAGTGTAACTAACATTATTCATCGAAGAACTTTGCAAGACCAGTAGAAAAAATGAAAATCGCTTATTGTCACGAGTAGGCTTCAATGAAGTTACTGTGAAAAGCCCCTAGTCGCCACATTCCGGCGCCTGTTTAGGGAGGCTGTTACGGGAATCGAACCGTGCTGCTGGCCCGCCTCGGTCTGCTTTCAAAGCCAGCGATTTAGCCCTGTGCTAAACAGCCCCTGATTACATGGCTTTGGAAGAAACAATTGAAACACAATAAATCTTCTGGAATTCTAAAGTGGAAATGAACTTAGTGGATCAGGGCATCGGGTCCGTATAATTTCAAGTGGCGACATGAAATTAGTAAAGCGACATGTAATTCTTTTGAAGAAGATCACAGGTAGGTGAGAATTAAAGACTGAACAAAAAACTGGCTTGACATTAGAAAATAACAGTAGAAAAGAAGAATTTAGATAGAGCTTTTAACATAATAAAATGTGCCACAGCACTTTCCCGAGGCATTACAAATTAAAGTATAAGGCGATATTAGGGCAGATGATCCATGCTTGGCCAAAGAGGTAGGCTTTCAGGAGCATCTTAAAGAAGGAAAGCAAGGTAGAAAGCTGCAGAGATTTAGGGAGGGAATTGCAGAATTTAAGGATGAGGCAACTGAAGGTATATCCCTAAAATGAAGGATGTTCAAAGGCCTGGAACAAGAACAGTGCAGGTGTCTTGGAGGTTTGCAAGGTTGAATGAGATTAGCAAAAGGCCAGGCCATGGAGGGATTTGAAAACAAAGATGAAAATTTTAAATAATAAAATAATGGGGAATACATATATTTAAAAAAGTTATTTTCAAGACGATTCTTCCTGACCAAGTAAAATGTCTTAATTCAAGATAAATGTATTCTTTATCAAACAATATAGCCAACAATCATAATATTGTGTAAAATATTACCACCTTTGGAACTTTCTTCATCTGATCCCTCATCTATCCAGTGTTGATCAGTCCCTCCTAACAATCGATTTTGAGATTCACTCAGTGGTCTAGGAGGAAGTGACTGTCCATCTGCAATACTGTGGACAAAAAAACTATCAATTACGACAACAACTGCATCAATACAGAGTTCTCAGTACAGTAAAACACTCCCAGGAAGAAACAAAGAAACAGCTGTGAAATTATAAAGCACTTTCCACAATCACCGGACATCTTAAAGCACTTTACAGGCAATGAGTACTTTTGAAGTATCATCACTGTTGTAATGTAGGAAATGTGGCACCCAAGTCAAGCACAGCTAGCTCTCATGGACAGTAATGTGCTAATGGCCCAATGATCTATTTTTGTAAGGTTGATCGAGGGATAAATATTGGCCAGAATACCAGCTCTTCGAAATTGTGGCATGGGACCTATAAATCCACTTGAGGGCAGACGGCATCTCTGTTTGACATTTAATCTGGGGTGGCACAGTGACATACAATTAGCACTGCTGCCTCACAGCGCCGAGGACCCGGGTTTGATCCTGGGTCTCGCCCCCACAACCCAATGATGCGCAGGCTAGGTGAATTGGCCATGTTAAATTGCCCCTTAATTGGAAAAAAAGGAATTGGAAAACATTTCATTTGAAGGATGGCACCCCCAACAGTGCAGCATCCTCAGTAATGCACTGTAGTATCAGCCTTGGCTTTTGTACTCAGGTCCTAGAAGGAGACAAGAATGCAGGTGATGTAGGCTTTAAGGAACGTGTTAAAGGAGCGCGAGGTGGAAAGATTTAGGAAGGAAATTCTAGAGCTCAAGCTGGATGGCTGAAGGCATGATCACCAACAGTGGAGTGAAGGAATTGGGCCATGCACAAGAAGCCAGAGTTGAAGGAACGAAGTGATCGTACAGCAGGGTTGTGCGACCTTTTTGTGTGAGCAGCTGCATTTAATTTATTTTTCTGACTTAAGGACAAGGTTTTGCTTTCTTTTTTTTAATAAACATTTTATTGAGGTATTTTTAGTTTTACAACAATGACAAAATAAACAATATATTTGAGTCTATAAACATAGTGCAAAAAGCCTGCTTCCGCCCTTACAGGTCCCACCTTTATTAACCCCCTACTCTAAGCTAAACTAACCCCTCCATCCCCTTCTGCTGATGATTAGTTTTCTGCAAAGAAGTCGACAAACAGCTGCCACCTCCGGGCGAACCCTAACAGTGACCCTCTCAAGGCGAACTAGATTTTCTCCAAACAGAGAAAGCTAGTCACGTCAGATAACCAGGTCTACGACTTTGGGGACTTTGAGTCCCTCCAAGCTAATAATATCCGTCTCCGGGCTACCAGGGAAGCAAAGGCCAGAACGTCTGCCTCTTTCTCCTCCTGGATTCCGGGATCTTCTGACATCCCGAAAATCGCCACCTCTGGACTCGGTGCCACCCTTGTTTTTAACACCGTGGACCTGTGAGCCTGGTGAACGACCTTAAACTGTATCAGGCTGAGCCTGGTGCATGTTGTTGACGCATTGACTCTACTCAATGCATCCGCCCAGAGACCATCCTCTATCTCTCCTCCTGACTCCTCTTCCCACAAGCTTCAGCTCCTCAGTCTGCATGTCGTCTGACCCCATGAGCTCCTTATTGATCTCGGAGACCTTACCTTCTCCCACCCACACTCTGGAAACTACCCTATCCTGTATCCCCCTTGGTGGTAGGAGCGGGAAGGTTGAGACCTGTCTACGTAGGAAGTCCCGCACCTGCAAGTACCTGAATTTGTTTCCCCTCGCCAATCCAAATTTCTCCTCCAGCTCCCTCAAGCTAGGAAAGCTCCCTTCTATAAACATATCCACCATCCTCTCAATTCCTGCCTTCTGCCATCTCCAAAACCCTCCGTCCATCCTTCCCGGGACTTTGTTAACCTGTTTTAAAAAGGTCCTCAGAATAAAGATGGGGAGACACTGGAACACAAATAGGAATCTTGGAAGGACCGTCATCTTCACCATCTAGAACCTCCCAGCTAATGACAACAGGAGCGAGTCCCACCTCCTTAAATCGTCCTTCATTTGGTCTACCAGATGGGCCAGATTAAATTTGTGCAACCATTCCCATTCCCGTGCTACTTGGATGCCTAGATACCTAAAACTTCCCCTATCACTCTAAACAGTTCCCCCAGTAACCTCTCCTGTCTCCTTGCCTGGATCGCAATCATCTCGCTTTTCCCCATATTTAGTTTGTACTCCGAAAACCGGCCAAATTCCCCCAGAATCCTCGTGATTTCTTCCATCCCCTCCACTGGGTCCGATACATACAGAAGCATGTTGTCTGCGTAAAGCGAGACTCTGTGTTCCATTCCCCCCTGACCAACCCCTTCCAGCCCCTTGAGGCTCTCAGCGCGAACAACAGTGGGGAGAGGGGGCATCCCTGTCCCGTCCCCCGATGTAGCCTAAAATAGTCCGATGTCGTCCTATTCATCCGTACGCTCGCCACAGGAGCCTGTTACAGCAATCTGACCTAGTCAATAAAGCCCCACCCAAATCCGAACTGTCCCAGTACCTCCCACAGATATTCCCATTCTACTTGATTAAAAAGCCTTCTTTGCGTCCATTGCGACCACTACCTCCATCTCCCTACATTTAGCAACATTCTTACATTGGACACCAACTGCCTTCCCTTAATGAACCCCGTCTGGTCCTCCCCAATCATGTCCGAAACACGGTCTTCAATCCTAGAGGACAAAATTTTGGCCAGCAGTTTGGTGTCCACTTCAATAGGGATATCGGCCTGTAGGACCCAAACAGCTCCCGATCCTTATCCCGCTTCTGGATTAGCAAGATCGTGGCCTGTGACATCGTCGGGGCAAGCACCCTTCTCTCCCCTGCCTCATTGCATGTCCTCATCAACATCGGCCCCAATATCTCAGAGAACTTTTTATAGAACTCCACTGGGTACCCATCAGCCCCAGGGCTTTACCCAACTGCATGGCCTTCAGCCCCTCCGCTATCTCTTCAATCCCGATCAGGGCCCCCAGCCCGTCTACCTTTGGGAAATTCAGCCCCCCCAAGAAGTGCCTCCTCCCCTCCGGCCCAGGTGGGGGTTCCAACCCATACAGCCTACTATAAAACTCCTTAAAACGTCTTATTCACCCCTGCTGAGGCTGCCACCAGGTTCCCGTCTCCATCCTTTACTTTCCCTATCTCCCTGGCTGCCTCCCTCTTTCTAAGCTGCTGAGCAAGCATACTGCTGGCCTTCTCGCCATGCTCATAAATCCCCCCCCTCCCCCGCCTTTCTCAGCTGCTCTACCACCCCTCCTGTGGTTAACAAGTCGAACTCCGCCTGTTGCCTCCGCCGTTCCTTTAGAAGCCCTGCGTCTGGGGTCTCCGCATACCTCCTGTCGACCTGTCGTATCTCCTTTACCAGTGGGTCCGTCTCTGCCCTATCTACCTTTTCCCTGTGGGCCCGTATCAAGATCAGCTGCCCTCTAACCACCGCCTTCAATGCCTCCCAGATCACAGCTGCCGAAATTTCCCCCGTGTCATTGACCTGCAGGTAATTCTGAATACATTTACTCAACAGCCCGCACACCTCCTCGTCCACCAGGTATTGCTTTCTGACATAAGAAACAGAGTGAGAGATAGAGCAGACTAGACCACAAATCCTGATCACCAGGGAAGGAAGTAGGGACTTTGCATTTGCCTCTGGTGATGCACATTCCTAACTGGCCTCGGCACAAGTCATACAAAAATGGGGACATGGGCACACCGACACACGAGCACGCACGCACACACTGCAATTTTACAGCCCTTCCCATTGGTGGGATTTTCCTGTCCTGCCAAAGTCAGTGGGCTTTTGAATGGCTCGCCATATTTTCTAGGCGTCTCTGCTGCCCTGCTGTGATGGGGCCGTAACATTCCGCTCAAACAGACTCACACACACTGGTCTGAATTTTTCAGATGGTGGGGTGTTGCTTCCCACCATCCCAAGTGTCGGCAGGTAACACATCCCAACTGGCTCAGAGTGCCCGACAGACATTTCATGTTTGAATAAGATGTAACTGGCTGCAGGCTGGACTTCACTCGGGAGGAATTCCTGCCTGAGAGAGAGAGCTGCTGAAAATCATTTCAAACAAATATTCTTATCACCAGTACAGGGAGAAATGAAAACCAAATGGATGGAAGAGTCATTGATGCACTCCTCAGTCTTGAAGTATACTGGATATGAACATTGCAAGTAGTATTTGTCCAATCAAAATGCTGCACTTGGGAGCTTCTGTATTATTTTTTGCTTTCTCAGGTAACTCTAATTTTGCTTGAACATTTTCTCATGAAAAACTATTCAATAGACAGCAAACAGAGTTGACTGGAGGGAACACTGAATTGACAGATATTTATAAACAAAGGGAGTAAATATACCTTTTGGCAGGTTCAGTATGGTTGATTGTGCTGGGTTGCTCTGGATCTTGACTGACCAAGCGAGTTGGATAAGAACATCCATCACCAAGGCTGGAAGATAAAAAACAGGAAGACAAGATACTTTTCACTCTCACTCACAACAATGGGATCTCATGGATGCAAGACATATTCAAACATTGTTGGAGCAAAGTAAATGAGTAATTCATTTACATTGCAAATTTGCTTTTTTTTTAGGGAAATTGAAACTGGAGCAAGATATGCTAATATTTTAACTCGAAATATCTCCGTGAACATTAAAATAAGTCTTTATAATTTATTTCATGAGTGAGATTCTCCGTTGGCTGATGGCGAAATCGTGAAACACGATTGGGCAGAGAATAGGTTCCGACACCAAGATCGCAGTTGGTGCCAATTTGTCTCCAAATAGCAATTCTCCATCACCTCGACAGCGGCATTAATAATAATAATAATAATAATCTTTATTGTCACAAGTAGGCTTACATTAACACTGCAATTAAGTTACTGTGAAATGCCCCTGGTTGCCACATTCTGGTGCCTGTTCGGGTACATGGAGAGAGAATTCAGAATGTCCAAATTACCTAATAGCACATCTTTTGGGTCTTATGGGAGGAAATCGAAGCACTCGGAGGAAACCCACGCAGACACAGGAAGAAATTGCAGACTCCGCACAGACAATGACCCAAGTCAGGAATCGAACCTGGGACCCTGGCACTGTGAAGCAACAGTAAGAACCACCGTGCTACCACACCACGTGGTCTGAAACGCATATACAGTAAACACCGCTTGCATGTCATTAGCGGGCCGGACCCGGTATTCTCCAGGGCTGCCACGATTATCCGCTTCCGATGGGCCGAGTTCCATACGACAGGGTTCACTTGTGCATTTAGAAATCACGAAACCGAAATTATGGCTGATGAGGGAAAGAGAGGAGGTAGGAAATGGAGAGATGTGACTATGGGCTGCCAGGCGGCTGGGGTGGGAGGGGGCTGATGGAGGAAAAGGCCAAGTGGCCGGGGTGACCCCCCCACGGGACTGGGGCGTTGCCCTGTCACAGACCGCCATTGCTACGGTCTGCAAGGCATCCATCTTGCTGCACACGCCATTGTCCACTCACCGTGCCGTTTGGTTCTGCAGAGCGACACCGGCTGTATGGGTGCCCCCCCTCCCCCAATCTGCCGCCACAGCCCCACATCCCCACCTGGCCGTCACTTAAAGGTGTAATGAAATTATGGCAAATTGATAATATCACTGGACAAGTGATCCAGGGACATGAGTTTAAATCCCACCCAGACATTAGAAGGGAATTTAAATTCAATGAATAAACAAATTTAGAATAAAAGGCTGTAATGATCATAAAACTACCAGACTGTTGTAAAAACACATCTGGTTCACTAATGTCCGACAAGGAATGAAATCTGCCAACGTGACCTGTTTGACTTGTATGTGATTCCAGACCAAGAGCAATGTGCCCTCTGATGGATGTAGCAAGCCACTAAGTTGTATTGAACTGCTAAAGAGAAATTAAATAAGAATACAACTGGAAGGACCACCTGATATCGACCTCGGCACCCGAAACAACAAAGACATTCCCAGCCCAATTGACCCGAAATGTCTTCCTGTATGGAACGATCTGTCTGGACTGTATGCAGGACAATACTTTTCACTGTACCTCGGTATACGTGACAATAAATCAACTTCAATTCAATTCACCAAAATTGGAAGAAGTAAAAAAACACTCAACACACAAATACTCACTGAATCATACCTTACAGCCAATGGCTCAGACTCCTTTATCAACAAAAGGCAGCTCCATCAGAGGGAGGGAGTGGCCCTGGGAAACCTCAACATTGACCCCCATGAAGACTCATGGCATCATGTCAAGCACTGGCAAGGAAACTCATGATTACTACCAACCATTCTCCCTCAGCTGATAAATCAGTTCTCCATGTAGAACAACAATCGGAATAAGCACCAAGGACAGCAAGATCTTCAATGTCCATCACCAAGAGAGGCTCAGCACCATTAAGAACAGAGCTGGCCTGAAGAACATATTTGCTAGATTGGAGTTGCAGCAGGCAAAAAGAGAATCAACAAGCGGGAAAATCCTAATCTATCTGTTGCAGATATATTTCTCCATGACAGTATTGGTAGGAATGAGGTCCCCATATCACATGGAGGACACCCCCTGTTATGTTGTGTGGCACGATCACCAATGCACGATGGTAGGCAGTGACTGACAGTGCTATCAACTGGCACTATTTCTCCAATAGTCCATTCATCGTTGCTCACGTTTGGATCTCACAAAGGCCACGTCTCCAGAACTCATTACCACCATCGTGCAAGCATGATGATGCCCCCTCTCCCCAGGGTGCTGATGTTGGGGGGATTCTGGAGGTGAGTGAAAGTCACTGCCCTTCACATCAAGACAGCATTTGACCAAGTGTGGCATCAAGGAATCTTAAAAAAATTTAAGTAAATGAGCATCAGGCAGAAAATTTGCCACTAGTTGGAGTCTTAAATAGTAAAGAAGATGGTTTATGGTTGTTGGAGGCTGATCATGTCAGTCCTTGCTAAAGGAGTTTCTCAGATTAGCATGAGGTACAAACAACTTCATCAATGATCTCTCCATCACAAGGTCCGAAGTAGGAATGTATGCTGATGATTACACAGTGTTCACCACCATTCTCAACTTTTTTTTAAAAAATAATTTTTTTTGAAAAATTTTGAATTTATACAACGAACCATAATAAAATACCAAAAATAACAATATTAGCAATCATAAACATTCGCCCCACCTCCATGAACAACACAGCATATTAACAACAACACAAATTAACACAATATTAAGTTACATAATAGAAACTACAATAAGGAAACCCCCCCCCCCCCCCCCCCCGCTGCTGCTGCTATTGACCAAGATACCTATCTTTGAGCCAGGAAGTCCAGAAAAGGCTGCCATCGTTTATAGAACCCTTGTATTGATCCTCTCAGGGCAAATTTGACCCTTTCCAATTTTATAAATCCCGCCATGTCACTGATCCAGGTCTCCACACTTGGGGGGCCTCGCATCTTTCCACTGTAGCAAGATCCTTCGTCGGGCTACTAGGCAAAGGCCAGGGCACCGGCCTCTTTCGCCTCCTGCACTCCCGGCTCTACCACAACTCCAAAAATCGCGAGTCCCAACCCTGGTTTGACCCTGGATCCAACCACCCTCGACACCGTCCCCGCCACCCCCTTCCAGAATTCTTCCAGTGCTGGACATGCCCAGAACATATGGGCATAGTTCGCAGGACTCCCCGAACATCTGGTGCACCTGTCCTCACCCACAAAGAACCTACTCATCCTTGTCCCGGACATGTGGGCCCGGTGCAGCACCTTAAATTGGATGAGACTAAGCCTCGCACATGAGGAGGAAGAGTTGACTCTCTCCAAGGCATCCGCCCAAGTTCCGTCCTCTATCTGCTCCTCGAGTTCCTCCTCCCATTTAGTCTTCAGCTCCTCCACTGGCGACTCCTCCACCTCCTGCATTACCTTATAGATGTCAGACACCTTCCCCTCTCCGACCCACACCCCCGAAAGCACTCTGTCTATTGTCCCCTGCGAGGGCAGCAAAGGGAATCCCTCTACCTGTCGCCTAGCAAACGCCTTCACCTGCAAGTATCTGAACATGTTCCCTTGGGGGAGCCCAAATTTATCTTCCAGTTCCCCCAGGCCCGCAAACCTCCCGCCAATAAACAGATCCCTCAATCTACTGATGCCCACCCTTTGCCACCCACTAAATCCCCCATCCCTGTTCCCTGGGATGAACCGATGATTGCCATCCAATGGAGCCTCCATCGAGCCCCCTGTTTCCCCTCTATGCCGTCTCCACTGTCCCCAGATTCTTAGGGTCGCTGCCACCACCGGGCTCGTGGTAAACCTCTTAGGGGAGAGCGGCAACGGCGCCGTTACCATGGCACCCAGGCTCGTACCTATACATGACGCCATCTCCATTCTTTTCCACGCCGCCCCTCCCCCCTCCATCACCCATTTAAGCACCATTGACACATTGGCCGCCCAATAGTACCCCAAAAGGTTGGGCAGCGCCAGCCCACCTCTAACCCTCCCTCGACTCTCTCGGAGTCCCATGTGCCCACACAAAGCTCAAAATACTGCTAGTCACTCTCCTAAAGAAGGCCCTGGGGATAAAGATAGGCAGGCACTGAAAGAGGAACAAGAACCTCGGAAGCACCGTCATTTTGACGGACTGCACCCTCCTCGCCAACGACAATGGCAGCATGACCCACCTCTCGAACTCCTCCTCCATCTGATATACAAGTCTGGTGAAATTATGTTTGTGAAGAGTCCCCCAGTCCCTGGCCACCTGCACCCCCAGGTACCTAAAGCTCTCCCCTGCCCGCCTAAGCGGGAGCCGACCAATTCCTTCCTCCTGGTCTCCAGGGTGCACCACAAACACCTCACTCTTGTCTAAATTTAGTTTATAACCTGTAAAGGTCCCAAACTCAGCTAGCAGCTCCATCACCCCCTGCATCCCTCCCACCGGGTCCGCCACATACAGTAACAGGTCATCGGCATACAACGACACCCTATGTTCCTCCCCACCTCGCACCAAACCTCTCCACCTCTCTGAATCCCTCAACGCCATCGCCAGCGGCTCGATTGCCAGTGCAAACAACAAGGGGGACAGGGGGCAACCCTGCCTGGTCCCTCAGTACAGCCGGAAGTACTCCGACCTCCTCCCATTCATGGCCACGCACGCCATCGGGGCCTCATATAGCAGCCTTACCCATTTAATAAACCTTCACCAAATCCAAACCTCCCCAACACCTCCCATAAGTACCCCCACTCCACTCTATCGAAGGCCTTCTCCGCATCCAGCGCCACCACTATCTCTGCCTCCCCCTCAATCGCCGGCATCATGATGATATTCAACAATCTCCGCACATTCGTGTTCAGCTGCCTTCCCTTCACAAAACCTGTCTGGTCCTCGTGCACAACCCCTGGCACACAGTCCTCTATCCTGGTGGCCAGGATTTTTGCCAGCACCTTGGCATCTATGTTGAGGAGAGATATGGGCCTGTATGAACCACACTGCTGGGGGTCCTTGTCCCTCTTTAAAATTAACGAGATCAGCGCCCGCGACATCGTCGGGGGCAAAGTCCCCCCTTCCCACGCTGCATGAAGTGTCCGCACCAGCAAGGGGCCCACTAGGTCCACAAACTTTTTATAAAATTCCACCAGGAACCCACCCGGCCCAGTGCCTTCCCTGACTGCATCTGCCCAATTCCCTAAACTAGCTCCACCAGCTCAATCGGCGCACCCAACCCCTCCACCTGCTCCTCCTGCACCTTCGGGAAAGAAAGCCCGTCGAGGAACCTCTCCATTCCCCTCCTCTCCCCCGTTGGCTCCGACCGGTACAGTTCCCCGTAAAAGTCCTAGTCCTTGAAGACCTAATTTACCTCTACCCCCTTCCGCACCACATTCCCACTCTTGTCTCTCACTCCAGCAATTTCCTTAGCCGCATCCCACTTGCGGAGCTGATGAGCCAGCATCCTACTCGCCTTTTCACCATGTTCGTACACTGCCCCTTGTGCCTTCCTCCACTGTGCCTCTGCCTTTCTAGTGGTCAGCAAATCAAATTTAGCCTGCAGGCTGCGCCTCTCCCCCAACAGTCCCTCCTCTGGTGCCTCTGCGTACCTCCTGTCTACCTCCAGCATCTTTCCCACCAGTCTATCCCTCTCGCTCATCTCCCGCCAACAACCCCACATCCAACCGCCACAACGGGCGCTGGTCCCGCACCTCCCCCATCTCCAACTCTATCCAATGCGGAGCGTGGTCGGAGATTGCAATGGCCGAATACTCGGCCTCCTCAATAGAACATAGAAGAGTACAGCACAGAACAGGCCCTTCGGCCCTCGATGTTGTGCCGAGCAATGATCACCCTACTCAAACCCACGTATCCACCCTATACCCGTAACCCAACAACCCCCCCTTAACCTTACTTTTTAGGACACTACGGGCAATTTAGCATGGCCAATCCACCTAACCTGCACATCTTTGGACTGTGGGAGGAAACCGGAGCACCCGGAGGAAACCCACGCACACACGGGGAGGACGTGCAGACTCCGCACAGACAGTGACCCAGACGGGAATCAAACCTGGGACCCTGAAGCTGTAAAGCATTTATGCTAACCACCATGCTACCGTGCTGCTCCACTCTCGGAATCAGTCCCCTACTCACCACGAAGAAGTCTATCCGAGAGTAGACCCTCTGTACATGGGAGAAGAAAGAGTACTCCTGTGCCCTCGGCTTCACAAACCTCCATGGATCCACCCCACCCATCTGGTCCATAAACCCTCTCAGTACCTTGGCCGCCGCCGGCCTCCTACCTGTCCTAGAGCTGGACCGATCCAGTGAAGGATCCAACACCGTATTGAAGGCCCCCCCCATGATCAGACCTCCCGCCTCCAGATCCGGGACCTGTCCCAACATGCGCCTCAAAGCCCGCATCGTCCCAATTTGGGGCACACACACGCGCAAGTACCACCTTCTCTCCTTGTAGCCTGCCCCTAACCATAACATACCTACCCCCCTTATCCGCCACCACCGCCGATGCCTCAAACTACACATTTTTCCCCACCAGAATCGCCACTCCCCGGTTCTTCACCCCCAACCCAGAGTGGAAAACCTGCCCCACCCATCCCTTCCTCAGACGGCCCTGGTCCGCCACCTTCAGGTGGGTCTCCTGAAGCATTGCCACATCTGCCTTCAGCCCCTTCAGATGAGCAAGTACCCTCGACCGCTTCACCGGCCCATTCAATCTTCTCGCATTCCAGGTGACCAACCGAATCAGAGGGCGTCCCGCCCCCCTCCCCCGTCGACTAGCCATAGCCCGTCGACTGCCCACCCCAGGCCAGCACCCCCTGCCCGACCCAGTCTCCACCGCGACAACACCTCACCTCTGTCCCCCCCCAGCCCCCACCAGCTGCTTCCTGACCCTACCAGCAGCAACCCGGTATTCCCCTTCCCCCCCCCCCCCTCCCTTCCCCCCAGGCTGGGAACCCTCCTAGCCGCGAACCGTCCTCCATTGCACTTCCGTGGGTCAGCTAACTCCTGCTGACCCCGGAAACTCCCGCCAATAACCCGACCCCTCCCAAAGTGGGATCATCCCCCATCCTGTCCCTCCTCCAGGCACCGCTCCAGCGCGGGGAAGAACCAGTTAAGGCCCCGCCTCCCCCCGTCATCGTCTCCACCCCCCAGCCCCGCAGCGCGGGAAACCAGAGGAAAGCCCGCGCTTTCACACTGCCCCACCACACCCTTCTGACGCAGCTCCCAAATACCAGCCCCACTCCATACCCCCAACCCGACATAGAATACAACAAACCCCCCCAACCCTCCCCGCAAGATACAAAACTCAAATAATGCCCCACAGCAAAAAAAATAACAGAACACCCCCATAAATAACCATATCAAAATTGCAAAAGTACAAAAAAAAAGAGAACACAGCAACAGCAGAATCCAGCAATAAAGTATTACAACCGACCCCGCAACCCCCAACCCCTAGTTCAAGTCCAGTTTCTCCATCCGCACGAAGGCCCACGCCTCCTCCGGGGAATCGAAATAATAATGCCGGTCCGAATAAGTTACCCACAGGCGCGCGGGCTGCAACATTCCGAACTTTATCTTTTTCTTGTAAAGCACCTCTTTCATCCGATTAAACCCGGACCGCCGCTTAGCTACATCCGCACTCCAATCCTGGTAGATCCGTACTACCCCATTCTCCCAATTGCTGTTCTTCACCTTCTTGGCCCAGCGCAGCACACACTCCCGATCACTGAACCGGTGGAACTTCACCAGCACCGCACGCGGGGCTTCATTCCCCTTAGGCCTCCTGCCAGTACTCTGTGTGCTCCCTCCAGCTCCAAGGGCAGATGGAAAGACCCGGCCCCCACTAGCGAGTTCAGCATCGTAGCCACGTAGGTTGTCAGGTGCGACCCCTCCAGCCCCTCCGCACGGCCCAAGATCCGCAGATTTCTCCGCCTCATGCGGTGATCAAGCTCCTTGAAGAGTTCCTGCCACTTCTTGTGGAGTGCCTCGTGTCCCTCCACCTTACTCACGAGGATCCCGGCCTCCTCCTCTCGTTCAGTGGCCTGCGTCTGCAACTCCTTGATGGCAGCACCCTGGGTCGTCTGAATCTCCGAGAGCCTTCTGTTTGTTTCCTGCAGAGAGCTCAGTACCTCAGCCTTGAAATCTGCAAAACAGTGCAGGAGAGCAGCTTGTTGCTCCAGGGCCCACTGCTTCACTCCTCTGGAGCTCCGCCGGCCACGATCTTGGATTCCTTCCCCCGTTTTTTCTGGGGAGCTGCTGCCGTTTTTTCCCCCTTTCCACTCCGAGTTCGAGTCATGGACTGCGGGGAAAGTCGATCAGCACACCTTCTCCCACCGGGAGATGCCGAAAAATTTCCGTTTTGGGCTCTAAAAACAGCCGAAAAGTCCGTTTAAAACGGGAGCTCCCAAATGTGCGGCTTCCTACGTCATCGCCGCCACCGGAAGTCTCCACCATTCTCAACTCTTGATATACTGAAGCAGTTCATGCTTGCATGCAGCAAGACCTGGATGTAGTCAGATTTGGGCTGATAAGTGGCATATAAAGTCTGTGCCACACAAGTGCCAGGCAATTACTATCTCCAACACAAGAGATTCTAACCATCTCCCCATGACATTCGATAGTATAACTACCACTGAATCCCCTAAATATCAACACCTTGGGGGTGGGGTGGGGAGGGGGGCATCATCATCATTGACCAGAAACCTAACTGGACTGATCATATGGAAATTCTGCAGTAAATGATTTCTTGACTCCCAAAGCCTACTCACCATCTATAAGATGCAAGTCAGGAGCACAATGGAATACTGTTCACTTGTTTGGATTAGCACAGCTCCAACAAGACACAAGAAGCTCAATAGCATTCAGGACAAAATCAACCTACATGATCAGTACCGCCATTGATCACCTTAAACAGTCACTCCCTCCAGCACTGTGTCAGTGCACCATGCACAAGATGCACTGTGGCAACTGACTACGGCTCCTTCGGCTTAACCGGCCCAATATTTGACTTCTACCACCCAGAAGAACAAGGGCAGCACGGTAGCCTTGTGGATAGCGCAATTGCTTCACAGCTCCAGGTTCCCTGGTTCGATTCCAGCTTGGGTCACTTGTCTGTGTGGAGTCTGCACATCCTCCCCATGTGTGCGTGGGCTTCCTCCAGGTGCTCCGGTTTCCCCCCACAGTCCAAAGATGTGGTTAGGTGGATTGGCCAAGCTAAATTGCCCTTAGTGTTGGGTGGGGTTACTGGGTTTATGGGGATAAGGTGGAGGTGTTGACCTTGGGTAGGGTGCTCTTTCCAAGAGCTGGTGCTGACTCGATGGGCTGAATGGCATCCTTCTGCACTGTAAATTCTATGAGATGCATGGGGACCACACCACCTGCTAGTTCCTCTTCAAGTCACATACCGTGCTGACTTTTAAAAAATTCATTTAAGGATGTGGGCGTCGCTGGTTAGGCCAGTATTTATTGCCCATCTCGAGTTGCCCTTCAGAAGGTGGTGGTGACTGGCCTTCTTGAACCGCTGCAGTCCTTGAGGTGGAGGTACACCCACAGTACTGTTAGAGAGTTCCAGGATTTTGAAGACTTCCGGTTGCGGCTATGCGGAGCTAAGTTGCACATTCGGCAGCTCCCACTAGGAACGGGGACTTTTGGGCTCTTTTTAGGGCCCCCAACGGTACTTTTTCGATGTTTCCCGGTGTGGGAAGGAGACAGCAACATTCCCCCAACAGTGTATTGCTTGGACCAGGAGTGGAGCGATTTAAAAAAGTGGTCGTGAAGCCAAAGAAGGTGCAAGGGAAGAAGAACAAGATGGCGGTGGGCGGAGACCAGGCAGCGTGGATGTAGTGGGCGCAGGAGCAGCAGGAGGTTCTCCAGGGCTGCTTTAGGGAGCTTAAAGAAGACCTGCTGGAGCCGATGAAGGCTTCAATTGATAAGCTGCTGGAGACCCAGATGGCGGCGATCAGTGAGGTCCGGCAAAAGGTCTCTGAAAACGAGGACGAGATCCTGGGCCTAGCGGTGAAGGTGGAGGCGTACGAGGCGCTCCATAAAAGATGGCAGGAGAGGTTCGAGGAGATGGAGAACTGGTCGAGGCAGAAGAATCTGCGGATCCTGGGCCTCCCGGAGGGGCTGGAGAGGTCAGCCGTGGGGGCCTACGTGGTCACCATGTTGAATTCGCTGATGGAAGCAGGGTCCTTTCAGGGGCCCCTGGAGCTGGAGGGAGCCCACAAAGTATTGGCGATGAGGCCCAAGCCTAACGAGCCACCGCGGGCGGTGCTGGTGCGGTTCGACCAGTTTGCTGACCGGGAGTGCGTGCTCAGGTGGGCCAAGAAGGAGCGGAGCAGCAGGTGGCAGAATGTGGAGGTTCGGATTTACCAGGATTGGAGCGTGGAGGTGGCGAAGAAGAGGGCCGGGTACAACCGGGCGAAGGTGGTGCTGCACAGGAGGGGAGTGAAGTTCGGCATGCTACAGCCGGCGCGTCTGTGGGTCACCTACAAGGACCGACACTACTATTTTGAGTCCTTTGCATAGGCCTTTGTTCAGGCCTAAAAATTGGACTCAAACTGAGGGTTGGGTACGGGGGGGGGGTCGCATGAATGGGATGGTCAGGGGTAGTTGTATTGCATTTTGAGGGGGGGTTCTCTGTTTATTCTTGGTTCTTTGTTGTTTTGAGGGTGGGAGTGGCCTGAGTCAGCAGGAGTCGGCTGACTTACGGGAGTGCAATGAGGGGAGCAATGCAGCTAGTGGGGGCCGGGGGGGGTGGGGGGGGGGGGGGAGATGGGAGTTGCTGCTGAAATGGCCAAGAGGGAGCTGGAGCGGGTAGAGGGGGTTGGGACGGGGTTCTGCCGCCGTGGGGAACGGGTCGTGCGGGAGGCACGGGCACGTGGCTGGCCGAGGAGGGATTATGGCTAGTCCACGGGAATGTAAGGGGGCTGAATGGGTCGGTCAAACGGGCCCGTGTGTTCGCGCACCTGAAGGGGCTAAAGGCGGATGTGGTCATGCTTCAGGAGATATACCTGAAGGTGGCGGATCAGGTAAGATTAAGGAAGGGGTGGGTAGGCCAGGTGTTTCATTCGGGGCTGGATGCAAAAAATCGGGGGGGGGGGGTGGCGATCTTGGTGGGAAAGAGGGTGTCGTTTGAGGCGTCGAGCATTGTGGCAGACAATGGCGGTAGGTATGTGATGGTAAGTGGCAAGCTGCAGGGGGAGCGGGTGGCGCTGGTCAATGTATACGCCCCAAACTGGGACTGTCCCGGGGAGAATAGACGGAGGGTTCCTGAGTTGGCACAGGGCAGGTATTAGGAGGATGGGGGACCTGTTTGTGGACAGGAAGTTCGTGAGCCTGGGTGAGCTGGAGGAGAAGTTCGGGCTGCCCCCGGGAACACCTTCAGGTATATGCAGGTAAGAGCGTTTGTCAGGCGGCAAGTGGTGGAGTTCCCACTGTTGCCGCCACGCAGGGTCCAGGACAGGGTGCTCTCGGGGGTGTGGGTTGGAGAGGATCTCGGCAACGTACCAGGCGATGCAGGAGGAGGAGGCGGCCTCGGTGGAGGAGCTGAAGGGTAAGTGGGAGGAGTTGGGTGAGGAGATCGAGGAGGGGACGTGGGCAGATGCCCTAGGGAGGGTGAACTCCTCCTCCTCTTGCGCGAGGCTCAGCCTCATACAATTTAAGGTGCTGCATAGGGCACACATGACCGGGACAAGGATGAGCCGTTTTTCTGGGAGAGAGGACAGGTGTGTTAGGTGCTCAGGGAGCCAAGCAAACTACACCCATATGTTCTGGGCATGCCCAGATTTGGAGGACTTTTGGAAGGGCGTATCGAGGACGGTGTCGAGGGTGGTAGGTGGTAGGATCCAGGCCGGGCTGTTGGTTCGCAATATTTGGGGTTGCAGAGGAGCCGGTGAGTGCAGGAGGCGAAAGAGGCCGGTATTCTGGCCTTTGCGTCCCTGGTAGCCCGGCGGAGGATTCTTCTTCAGTGGAAGGATGCGAGGCCCCCAAGCGTGGAGTCCTGGATCAACGATATGGCGGTGTTTATTAAATTGGAGAGGGTGAAATTTGCCTTGTGGGGATCGGTGCAGGGGTTCTTCAGGCAGTGGCAACCGTTCCTAGATTTCCTGGCATGGCGGTAGAAAAAAGGCCAGCAGCAGCAGCAACCTGGGGGGGGGGTTGGTTCGTCTCTTCGTTTTATTTTGAAGGGGCGTGTATATTTGTTCAGTGTTGATGATGGGTGTTAATTTTTTTTTGTACATATGGGGTGGGGGGGGGGGGGGGGGGTGCAGGGGTGGTTTGTTTCTTCTCTCTTTTTGTATTTCGTTATTGATATTTTGTGAAAATTTGAATAAAAATTATTTTTTAAAAAGAGACTTCCAGGATTTTGCTCCAGCAACAGTGAAGGAACGGCCACATATTTCCAAGTCAGGGTGGTGAGTGACTTGGAGGGGAACCTCCAGGTGGTGGAGTTCCCAGATATCTGCTGCTTTTTCCATCTTGATGGTAACTGTTGTGGATTTGGAAGGTGCTGCCTAAAGAACTTGGTGAGTTCCTGCAGTGCATCTTGTAGATGGTACACATGGCTGCTACTGTTTGTCGGTGGTGGAGGGATTGAATATTTGTGGAAGGGTTTGCAATCAAGTGGGCTGCTTTGTCCTGGTTGGTGTTGAACTTCTTGAGTGTTCTTGAGTTGCACTCATCGACACAAGTGGAGAGTATTCCATTGCGATCCGGACTTGTGCCTTGTAGATGGGGGACAGTTTCACGGGGTCAGGTGGTGAGTTACTCGTTGTAGGATTCCAAGCCTTTGACCTGCTCTGGTAGCTACAGTAGTAATATGGCTAGTCCAGTTCAGTTTCTAATCAATGCTAACCCCAGGATGTTGATTGTGAGGGATTCAACAATGGTAATGCTACTGAATGTCAAGGGGTGATGATTAGATCAACTCTTGTAGGAGATGGACATCACCTGGCACTTGAGGTTTGGCACGAATGTAACTTGCCACTTGTCAGCCCAAACCTGGATATTGCCCAGGTGAACAACATCATTGCTCCTTCACTGTCATGATCACTGGGACAAAATCCTGAAAATCCTCCCTAACAACACTGTGGGTATGTGTACCTACACCACGTTAATTTCAACGGTTCAAGAATTCAACCAACATTCCTAATGACAATTAGGGATGAGAATAAACACTGGCCTTGATTAACAATGCATACATCCCATAAATAAATTTAAATACTGCAACAAGGCTCGCTTACCCTTGTACTCCAACTCTCTTGGATCAACAGTTAACATACCATTTACCTTTCTAATTGCTTGTTGTACCTGCATCTTATCTTTCTATGATTCATGTACAAGGAAACCTAAATTCCTTTGAATATCAACATTTACTAGTCTCTCACCTTTGAAACAATACTCTGCTTTTCTACTCTACCAAAATGAATAATTTCACACCCATTGGAATGGTCCCAGTGGATTGGAAACTGCAAATGTAATACCTATATTCACGAAAGGAGGGAGACAGAAAGCAGGAAGCCACAGGCCAGTTCAACTAACATCTGTTGTTGGGAAAATGCTGAAATTCATAATTAAGGAAGTAATAGCAGGGTGTTTAAAAAAAAATCATAATATAATTAGGCAGAATCAACGTGGTTGTGAAAGGGAAATAGTGTTTGACAAATATTAAAGTTCTTCGTGGATGTAATATGCAGGGTGGACAAAAGATAAACAGCTGATTAAGTGTATTTGGATTTCCAAAAGCATTTGATAAGGTGCTACATAAAAGGTAACTCACATGATAAGAGCTCATGGTTTTGAAGGCAACATATTAGCATGGGTAGAAAATTGACGAGCTAACAGGAAGTAGAGAACCACGATAAATGGGCCATTTTCAGGTTGCCAAACTTTAACTGTGGGATCATTACCGGGGTCTCAATTATTTGTTATGCACATTAATTGCTTGAATGAAGGAACCAGGTGTATTGCAACAACATTTTCCGACAATACAAAGTTGGAGAGGAAAGCAATTTGTGAGGAGATGATAAAGGGATTATAGATAGATTAAATGAGTTTGCAAAAATCAGGCAGATGGAGTTTAATGTGGTAAAATGTGAGGTTGTCCACTTTGACGAGAGGAACAAAAAAGATGATTTAAATGGATCACAAAACAATAGTATACAGGCACGGCAAATAATTAGGGGAGGGACAAATGGGATGTTGGTCTTTATTGCAAGGGGAATGTAATATAATTGCATATGCGCAGGGCAGGTTGAACGAGCATTTAATAAAACATATGGGCTTTATCAATAGGGGCATAGAGTACTTAAGAAAGTTATGATAAATCTTTAGAAAACATTGGCTTGGCCACAGCTGGAGCATTGCATCCAGTTATGGGCACCAGACTTTTAGCAAGAATATGAAGTCATTGGAGAGGGTGCAGAAAAGATTCCAGAGATACTTCCAGGGATAAGGAACTTCAGTTACGTAGATGGATTGGAGAAGCTAGAACTGTTCTCGATGGAGAAGAAAAGGTTGAGAAGAGATTTGATAGAGGTATTCAAAATCAAGAGGGATTTGGAAAGACTAGAAAGGGAGAAACTGTTCCCATTGAGAAGTCTTGCTAAAATTGTACAGGACATTTGTGAGACCACATCTAGAATTCTGTGCCCAGCTTTGGTCTCCTTAATTGAGGGATGTACTTGCATTGAAAGCCATTTGGAGAGGGTTCTCCAGGTTGATTCCTAGGATGAAGAGGTTGTCTTATGAGGAAGGGTTGAGCAAGTTGGGCTGAAACTCATTGGAGTTTAGAAGGAGAGATGATCTTATTGATAAGATTCTGAGAGGGCTGGACAGGTAGCTGCTGAGAGACTGTTTCCCCTCATAAAGAATCTGGAGCTAGGAAGTAGAACTTAAATATCAGGAGTTTCCTATTTAAAATGATGTTGAGCAGGAATTAATTATTGGAGGGTTGTTAATCTTTGGAATTCTCTTTCAAAAAGGGTGCTGCAGACTGGATTCTTGAATATATTCAAGGCTGTGTTTGGCAGATTTTTGATCTACAAGGGAGTCAAGGTTATGGATGGGCAGCAGCAAAGTGAAATTAAGGTCTCAATCTGATCAGCTATGACATTACTGAATGGTGGAGCAGGCTCGAGAGGCCGACCGCCTTACTCATGCCCCTATTTCTTATGATCTTACTTATCCGCCACCTTATTACCTTTTCATTTAATTAGTCTTTATTCCTTGCAGGCCCTTTGCATCCACTTCACAGCTTACTTTCTCACCTAGCTTTGTGCAGCCATCAAATACATTGATATAGATGGTAAATAGTTGAAGTCCAAGCACAGATCCTTTGGCACTCCATTGATTATTCTGCCATCTTGAAAATGGCCCACTTATTCTTGCTTTGTGTTCCATCTTGAGACAATTCTAGATCCATGCTGATATACTACCTCCAATCTTGTGCAACATCTGCCACAATGCCTTCTGAAATGCCAAATATACACAACCAGTGGTTCTCCCTTATCTACCCTGCTAGCTACAAACCTCAAAAAATTCCAACAGATTTGTCAAACACGATAAAACCATATTAACTCTGCCTAATCATAGCAAACTTCCAGTGCCCTAATGCCACGTCCTTTATGATAGGATTTAGCATTTTCCTACTACTGTCAGGATTGCAAATTCTGAGTTTCCTCGTACCTCATTTCTTAACCAGGAGGTAGAATGTGCAACCTTCCATTGTAAAATAAAGAGAATTCTGGTAAATCAAAACCGGACCATTCATTATCTCTTCTGCCATCTATATGCCAATTTCTGCATGGCTCAGGCAGTAATCCAGAGACTTTCTTTGAGGTTCTACTTCTTAATTTGTGTCCAAGCTCCTCAAACTCTCTCAGCAGAACTTTATCCATGACTTTATCCATAACTTTATGCAAGAATTTTATCCATGGCTCAGGTCTCTATGTGGACCATGACAACTGGATCCTCCCCCTCCTTCTCGAGCCATGAGGAACAGTACTTAAGCCTGGCACTGGGTAGACAACACATGTCAGAGTCACATCTTCCAGCCCCTAATCACTAACCAAATCAAAAATACCACCCATCCTAAGTCATGTGACTGCCTCCTAGGTCAAACCTTGGACTCCAGTTCAACAACTCTCAGCTGAGGTTCCTTAATTCGTTGACATTTACTGCAGATATGGTTGCTTGAGATCATGTTGCTTCCCATAAACTCCTGCACGCTGCAAGTATGGTACATTTCCTGCACTGCCACCTCCAGTTAATTCAATATTTGAAGTTTTATGCAATTATGTTACCTAATTTTTTAAAGTTATTTTTAAACAAGTTATATTAAACTAGTTTAATTAATAAAGTATTAGTTACAGGTTTCTTGTTTTAAATATTTACTGCCTCAAACTTATACAAAGCATTCCAAACGTTCAAGGCAAAAACAGTTACTTCCCCTTCTGAAACAAATCCCCACTCTTACCAAATTCTCAACTAACACTCTTATGATACATTTTGATCATGTGCGCCCTCCACCTTAGCTCCGAACAAAACATACCTTGTAAAAATAGGCAGAAGCCAGTATTTTCCTTGATCTCCGTACACCTGCTCTAAATTTTTGGAAAATCCCAGGCTAAATCCATTTTTATCGGGGCCATTTCGAAACATTGGTGCACGGAAAGCCTCTGGAGGGAAAAAAGTACTTGGTTTACAGCAGTACACTTTTCCCTTCAAATCAGTAATACAAATTTATCAAGATACTGCCACATTGATTGAAGAAAATCTCCCAATATTTTACTAGGACAGCCATATTTAAGAATCATTTTTTTAACTACATAACTATAACCATAAGCAGCAATGCATCTGTAAAACTATGGGGCAATAATATAATTCGGATTATCAAAGCAAAGTTGTAACCAGTTTAATGGCCATCTTACCTATTGTGGACCTATTTTTGCTGACCAGCCAACAGTGATAACTGAAGAGTGATAGTAAACTGATGAAGAACATGGCCGCCACAAAGAAAAGAAACAAGACATGGAATTTTGCATGATTGTCTGGCAGATCGCCCTATAGGAAGCAAAAACAACTTCAGCTTTCTCACATTTGGACATAAACCTGACATCTGAGAGTCAGGTATGTGCCTGTGCATCTTTTTCAGATCTCTACTACTTATTATAGAAAATTAATCTTTAAAATTCATCTGCCATATTTGCATAATAACAAAGATCAGTAACATTTTTTGATATTTCAGCTGCTCAATAATGTATCAGGTTGCATTCATTCATAAATATCAATTATTAGCTACAATGACAGAGACTTGAGTTGTCCATAGCTTTTTCCTGGAACAAAACCAACACATTGGTTAAATCATGTCATATTTACAAAAAAATATTTAAAAATAAAAACAGTCAGACAACATGCGTGCAACCATTTCTTCAGATATCTTCTCCCAACCTTTGCACTTCTCCTCAGGTCACGTACCAACAGCAACGAAGAAGGCAAGAAGCCCAATTCTTCATCCATTCTACTCTTGATGCGGTACTCCTGTGATGCGCAGGGGTAGCTTTGTTCTGACTGCCTCCGAGATTGCTTTCCCCCCTACTAGAGGGAAATTGCTGACTTGTGCTGGGCTCTACCCCAAAGTGGTAATTTAGTGGGATGGCAACTGTATCATACCAGTACACTTTCCTAAGCACGCCGTCTTAACATTTATATTTTAACCTCTCAAAATTAAATTGGAGGCAGGAAAAGGCCCTTGGGGAAATACACCAACTCATGCAGATTGTCAAATAGGCTCATTCATGAGTCAATTGACACCGATTATCCCGAGCCCATCGGAACTTAGTGGTGGCTTGGGGATTACATGCGAGTGGCACAGCTTTTACATGCCTCTTGAAAACCGCCAAACCTCTTAGGGAGAGGTGAGGGAGGTCATGTGTGGGTGTCCTGCTTTCAAAGGCACTTAGTACCTGATCGAGGGATCTGGAATTGGGCGAGGGTGACTACGTGCCCTTGTCCCAGCCCCCTGCAAGCCTCATCCTACCCCCACTCACTTATGGTGTGGACCCCTTGGCAATCCTAGGTTCTCTGTGGGTTCATTAAGGTAGCAGCCACCCCTCCAGTGGCACTGCCAACAATGTAGAGTTGCTAGCCAGAGGTTGAGGGCTCTCGTCTTTCCATCCCCTGGGGGTCATGAATCCCAGGTACTGCCTGATACTGCTAGTTAATCTGATTGGTTCTCCCCTCAGAAACAATGGGTTTCCCACAATTTCTCCAACCGGTGGGCTGAAACCACATCAGTTATATTAAATTCCACCCAATGGCTCTCAAACAATTAGAAAGGCAAATACGTTTGAAAGCAACATGATTTCTTGTTATTGCCCTAAAACAAGTTATGATTTCTAGGGATAAATTCTGTCTTTAATTTACTTGAACATTCACTGGAACTCTAACAACGAATGGTAAAATAGAATTCCTACAGTGCAGAAAAGAGGCTGTTCGGCCTATTGAGTCTGCGCCAACACTTTGAAAGAACAACCTACTTAGGCCCACTCCCCCACCTTATCCCTGTAACCGCATCTAACATGCACAATCTCTGGACACTAAGGGACTATTTAGCATGGCCAATCCACCTAACCTGCATTTCTTTGGACTGTGGGAGGAAACCGGATCACCGGGAGGAAACCCACGCACACACAGGGAGAAAGTGCAAACTCCACACAGTCACCCAAGGCTGGAATTGAACCAGTCCCTGGTGCTGTTGGGCAGCAGTGCTAACTAATGTGCCACCGTGTTGCCTCTAGGTATTTGGGTACCCTGAATAAAATACAAACATTCAGGTGGGTGCACAGATTAAGTATGTGAAAGTTGTGTGGTAGAAGGTGGGACATATGCAAACCAACACCAGCACAATGTGAGGATCTGAGAATAAATTAGGAGGATTGAAGCACTCAGGAGGGAGCACTCAGTGAGTTCCAGGTGTGGAAGTGGAGGTGACCAGCTCTTCATGGTAAACTGCAGAAAGGGAACGAGGGGTTTGGATGCAATCGTGAGCCAGAGGTTGGGAGACCTTATGAAGGGGAAGGCAGACTAGGAACTGGAACCGTTTAGTAAGGTTATATGTATGACAATGCAGGGTGGTCGAGGAATACTGCAGGTTACTGTCTGTAGTCTGAGAGAATTCTGGGGTGCAGGTTCAATGTTGGGGCGCTAAGGTCTGTGAACACAGAGCAGCTTAACCCATAGCATTATATACCCTAGCATGCCACAGATTATGTAACACACTTATCAGTCTCTGATGCCTTAATGTTGCTGTTTCTCTCTTGGTTACTTCACCCACTCTGAACACTTTGGCTTCACTCTGGTCTCTTTTGTTTCTCTTTATTCCCCTTTCTTTTCAGAGTGGGAAGTGGGAGGTGGGAGGTGATTTGTGGTATGGGAGGGAAATTAACTAAGAATAGTTGCAGGCAACACCTTCTGTGGAATTACAAGGAAAACAGTCATTTTCAGTAGCTTTCTTCCTCTTCCATCATATACTTCCCTGAACCTCTCACACAACCCTCTATTCCCTCACCTTCCTAATACCTACTGTGTACAATCTCGTCACTCCTTTACCGCTTCCTGTAAAATACCAACTCAATGCCTGTACCTCATGTTCTCATTTATTTCTTTGTTATTCACATTACTCTTTAGCCTGCCATCTACTCTCACATGCTTCTCTACCCCTCTGGGGCAGCACTGCAAGGCCAGAGGTTCCTCAGTTTCAACCACTTTCTCTCCTCCTATTTCTTTCAAAAGTTTTTGCATTCAAGGTTCAACTTTTAAAAAATCAACTTAGAGTGAGGAAAGAAAGTACCTGTCTACCTCCCGGTCTCTTGAAATTAAAATCAGCCTCTTCAAGTGTGCACAATTAGCACCGACTTTTCTAGCCAATTAAACAGAACACAAGATAAGTAGTTGGTCTCAACATACCAGATGTTTTTGAAAATTAAAGCAACAATACATGAAGAAGATTTTCTCTCCAAACCCCCTTTAATTTCCATCTGCCTCTCTCCTCATCTTAAAATTTACAGAACACAAAACAAAAGTCACAACTTGTGTGCAGATCCTTCTCTCACACACAGCCTTGTTAAACACGTATACATTGACACCATTGCTCCAGACAACAGCTGGAGGTGGGACAGGACTTGCAGCAAATTAACTAAGAACCAGAACAAACAAAATGCATGAACAGAACTGCAGCTAAGTCTCTTGATAAAAGCAGTTATTGGTTGAAAAAAAAGCAGTGAGTGGAGGATCGTTGTTCATTATAAATTATGTGCGGAAATACAATCCTAGTCACTTATAGCAGTAATGCATGGATAATTACCTAATTGTCTCTGTCTGGTCAGCAATCGCAATATCACTGCGCAGGACCATAAAAATATATAATTTCACTTCACAGAAATGTCTGAAATATCTAATTTTTCAAATTTATTTGGGGAAAAGCTACCAGGCAGAAACTAAATAAAAAATATCAATACAGATGACTGAACAGTGTTGATACATCTCAGGAATTTAAAAGTAAATTTTATACACCCAGACTGCACAATTAAAATTCATCCCAGAGTCGGATCTCTGGACACTCCGGCTCCACAAGGCATTATTTGAGATAATCAGTGTGGTTATACTTTATCAAAACAATAACTTCTGAAAGCTTAACGCATCTAAAAACACAGCAAATTTAAATATATACATAAGTAGTCAATAATATATTTACTGTTAAAACATGCTGAAGTAATTAGCAATGGATACATATATTCAAGAATACGACAACAAAATCATTTCTGGACAGGAGTAACAATTCAGCAACATTTCAATATATTCTGATTACAAAGCATCCTAAAAAGGGAGGTTTTAATTTTTGCCAGGTCACCAATGAATTGTCATACTTTATCAGGAAAACTAGATTTAAAAAAACTTGTAAGCCATCACTCATCTAAACACCCTATTCAAAAAATCTGCAAATTCTCTGAAGGCACATTTAGGTAAAAAAAAAATCTTGTTGCACAAAGAGGAGAGATTAGCATGGAGTTTCCCTCACATTTGTGCTGTTACACCTGCGATTGGGGTGCAAACAAATTGCATAGCTTAAGAGAATTCAAGTATAAAGTAGTTAGAGGCATAACTACCAGCATGCCCAAGTCTTTTACACCCATCCGTCAAATCTTCCATATGACCAAATCATCACACATAAAACTGACCAACCCCAGACTCAAGTTTTTTTTAGGTTTTGTGGAATACTAGGCACAGTAGGAAGCAGTGTCATTTTTTTGCTCTTTTCGGTTTACAAATTTTGTGTGGTTTGAAAAACAATACATAACTGAGATCTGCTTTGTATTTTCCATTTCTTTAATGTATGCTTATGGCATGAGCAGGAATCGCTTCAAAAACTGGAAAGCTTTGTTGATTGCAGCTTCTTAAACATCTGTGCCTAATGTGTATCAATGATTGCTGAATTAGTTGAAACTTGAGTTTTAAGACTTAAATGATATACAGGTATGTGTTAATTTATGTCCATTTTATATTTAAGTGTACTCGAAAGAAATGCAAGATACTGGATTGTATCCTGATATCGTAAAAATGGGCAATACACTGGACACATATTTCAGTTGAACATCCAGGATGCACCTAAAGAGGAAACACCATGCCAATGTATTTATTATTTTTAATGCTCATGCAGTAATTTATATCGAACACTTATAAAAATTAAAGCAATAATAAATTTAGAGTACCCAATTATTTTTCTTTCCTAATTAAGGGGCAATTTAACATGGCCAATCCACCTAACCTGCTTTTTAGGTTGTGCGGGTGAGGCCCACGCAGACACAGGGAGAACATGCAAACTCCACACAGACAGTGACTCAGAGCCGGGATCGAACCGGGGTCGTCAGCGCCGTGAGGCAGCAGTGCTAACCACTGCGCCACCATGCCGCCCTTTTGTATCAAAATCGAATCATTTTTGTAAATAACACTGGCTGCACATACAGAACATTTATCAAATCATACTGTACTATTCAGCTTTTTCAACAGCAATATACTGAAAGTCATATGCAAATGTACAAGTTCAACTTTTTTATTTTCAATACCAAAAGTACACCAAATAAGGAACACAGTGTCATTTTACCTTCGGGCAATTCACTGATGATTTCCTGCGACAAAGCTATATGCAAATAAAGACACTTTAATGAAAACCACATCAATTAATTGGTTCATCTGCCATGCAAAAAGGCATGGATGGGATGGAATGGGAAAGGAGGATCATGAATTTGTCCCAAGCACAACTAATCTATTTGTACACAAAAAGCCATTTGAAAATTGAAACACCTATTGTGTCACCTGTTTTTGAAGGTAGGATTCTTTTTCTCCTACATATGGAAAGGAAGTTTCATTATCAAACAATTAAAATGACTGCAAATTAAAACTTCTGTACATAAATGCTATCTGTGACAGTTTCATTGAGGGAGTCACGAGTTTTGGGCAATGTCGCTTTCATATAGCACATTATCACATCACGATACCCATCTGAAAGCACCACAACTAGCGCCACTGTGTCTTCTGAACAGTAAACACAGCAGCCACAAATAATTAAATTGGATATATATCTAATTTAATCAATCTTAAGTGTTTTGTTGAGCAGGACATCAGGAGAACCTTTCCATAAAATTCCTACAGTGCAGAACGAGGCCATTTGATCCATTTGGTCTGCACTGATCCTCTGAAAGACCACCTTACCTAGTGCCATTACCCCACCGTATCTCCGTAACCCCACCTAACCTGCAAATCTTTGGATACTACAGGGCAATTTTTAGCATGACCATTCCACCGAACCTGCACATCTTTGGACTGTGGGAGGAACCTGGTGCACCTAGAAGAAACGCACGCTGCAGACACAGGACAATGTGCAAACTCCACACAGTCACCCAAGACCAGAATTGATTCCAGGCCCCTGGATTTCCATGCTCTTCTCTGCATAGTGCTATAAATTTTTAATGTCTGCTTGAACTTTAAGAACAGCAGCCCACTAATTTGCGAGCCCAGAAACACAGAGGCCAATTATACTGCTCTCACCTAAGCCCTGTCTGAGGTCATAGAACATGAGAAAACAGATGATGTCTATGTGCTTCAGCATACATTATGTCGTGAATTTACCAATGGCACTCTCAAATTCCACCTTTAATTTTCAAAAAGTTGCTATTTCATCTTTTTGTTTCGCCCTCCAATTTTACATTCCTTGATCAGGCCAATAGGCAACATGATCCCAAGTCTTTTACCAATATTTTCTTGTTACCTGATTTTGGAAAGAGCATAGGAACGGCCCAGTAAAATGGCTTCCCTGTTTTTTCACCCCTCCCGCTGAGGTAGCAGCTAGTAGTCAGAAACTACCACTGTAGTATCGTCAAGGCTAGGAACTCAGTACTTGAGTGTGTGCAACGTTGAACTGACATCCTCACACTCCTCAGCACCAAGATTATCCACGTCTTTTCTTTGTCCGAATTGTGTAATGTGTTTTAATTTTGTATTTTACTTATACTAGAACTTGTGAATACCAATCAGAAACCATTTTAAAAGATTCATAACATTTAAGTATCAGAAATTGGGGACACTGCAGGAATTATGGTTTGTATTACATAGAACATAGAACATAGAACATAGAACGGTACAGCACAGAACAGGCCCTTCGGCCCTCAATGTTGTGCCGAGCCATGATCACCCTACTCAACCCACGTATCCACCTTATACCCGTAGCCCAACAACCCCCCCCTTAACCTTATTTTTATTAGGACACTACGGGCAATTTTAGCACGGCCAATCCACCTAACCCGCACATCTTTGGACTGTGGGAGGAAACCGGAGCACCCGGAGGAAACCCACGCACACAGGGGGAGGACGTGCAGACTCCACACAGACAGTGACCCAGCCGGGAATCGAACCTGGGACCCTGGAGCTGTGAAGCATTTATGCTAACCACCATGCTACCCTGCTGCCCGAAATTTTTATTGTATTAAATTTTTAAAAATAAAACCATATCTTTAACAGATGGTTGGAGTAACAGATTTAGTGCAATGGTTTGGTGAAATAGCTCCAAAATAGAAATCAGTTGAGATTAAGACTTTAGTGGAATAGTTTGGTGAAATATTTCTGAAATGGAAATCAGTTGAGATTTTAAGAAAATATTATAATATAATTTCTTACTTGAAGAACTTATAGGACAAATATTTTCATGTGTGTTTAATGCTACTATCAGCAATACATAAAAGACTGCACTGTGAAGCTTTCATGGTGAAAATATCATGATCTATTCTTGCAGAATATCACCATCTAACATGACCCTCCAACTTGAATGATTCAATAAGATCAATATAGGAAAGCCTCAGACTTATGCAATACAGGAGGCCATTCAGCACATTATGTCTATGCCAACTCTGTGGAGGAGCTACAAATTAGTCCAACTCACCTGCTCTTTCCTTTTGGCTCCGCATGATTTTCCTATCAGTTATGGCCTTCAATTTCTTTTTGACAGTTGATATTGAATCTGCTTCCACCACCCCTTGAGATAGTACACTTCACATTGTACTACTGAGTGAAATAAATTCCCTTCATTTTCATTATTTTGCAAATTATTTTAAATTAGTGTCTCCAATTGCCAAACCTCCTGCCAGTGGAAATAGTTTTTCAAAGGATGTGATGTAACCGCCAGGCTGTGCCCGAAAGGCAGCTTGCCACAGCACAGTGATAAAATCTGGGAGACCCCGCTCGTGGGATCTACCTGGCTCATAACGCCTCGCGAGATCTAATGCGATCTCGCAAGACTTTGCGATGTCTGGGCCGGATCACTTTTTAGCAAATCTGCATATTGGAGCGAGACAACTGGACTCACTTTAACGTGCTGATTCCAGAGGCATCTGACGCTTTGGGATTCACCCCCTATACCTCGGTGACCTCGGGCAAGTGCCGTTCAGCACTGGTCCTCACAAATGGAAACCAGACAGATTTGCACTCATATGGGTGTCCAGGGGATTGGAGGCCCCAGGTGCCTTTTGGGCACACTGCTGGTGCCACCTGAGCACGCTGACACTGCCAGCTTGGCACTGCTAAGGTGCCCTAGTGGCACTGCCAGCTGCAGGGGCACTGTCAGGATGACACTGCCAAGGTGCTAAGCTGGCATTTGATCTGGCCGGGAGTACCCAGGACGGCTGTTGCAGGGGGGCCGGGAACCCTCCCACAGTGTGTTGGGGCTTGGGGGAGTCACATTGGGGGCTTTGGAGACTCTCGCTATACTGAGGAGTTCCGTCGAGCGGAGCTCCTCGGTGTCGAAAATTGGACTATGTGCGGCCTCGGCCACTCATCCCCTGCTGAGGCGCCTTATTTAAAGCGAGTGACATTGTATAACCGTGTTCTAGGTGCTGTGAGAGCTGGGAGACATGCGGCTCAATATGCTCGCTATCAAATTTTGTTCCCATTTAGTTGAATCATGCCCTTTATCTACTCTATAAAATCTCTTCTTATCATTATCTGCTGCAAGGAGAATAATCCCAGCTTCTCTAGTCTCTCCAGATAACAGAAACTTCTCATCTCTGGTACCATTCTAGTAAATCTCCTCTGCAAGGCCTTGACATAAGAATTGCTTAAGGAGGTTAGAATTGAATACAACACTAGCCAAGGCTTAACTATTGATTTCAACAAGTTTAGCTTAACTTGCTTTATTTTTATACTCTATGTCTCTATTTTTAAGTCCATGGATCTACTACATTTTTTAAATAGTGAACTAAATTATGAACTTGTCCTGACACCTTCAGAAATTTGTGTAAGTAACCTCCAAGTCTCCTACCCCCTTAAAATTGTACTGTCTCATCATTTTCCCTTTTCTATATTTCATCTGCCTTGTGGCCACCTATTTCACCAGTCTATGTCTTCCTGAAGTCTGTTACTATCCTCCACACTGTTTACTACATTTCCAAGTTTTGTGTCGCCTCCACATTGCTATGGTTTTTTCCCCTTTACTGCCCAACAATCAATAGGATTTGGTAGTTATAGAACTAAAACAATTTTCTGGTGATAGGCACCAACACAGCAAATTAGAATTGGATGGCTGTCAGGGCACAATTGTCAATATCTATAGCATAAATTCATCTGATTTATTTTTAAATATATCGTGTAAATTTGGCTATGTTCTTTACATCTTTACTGTTTAATCAGTTTTTAATTGCAACTTCTATAAATAAAACTACAGTGGCACCAGTAGATGTGAAATATCACTGCACTAACTAACTGAAAAGAAGGTGAATTCTCAGCAAGACCAATCTGCTGATTTTTGAAATTTGACACTTTGCAATAGAATTTCTATTAACTACAGTTCTAGGTATACAAAATAATCAATGCATAGCATTCTGAAAATATATTGAAATGCAAAGGATTACTACATTATGATTAGCTGATTTAAAAGTATAAATCAAACAGGTGACACTCACAATTTTCGTTGCTACGTGAGAGAGGACTAATATCTGATGCACAACACTATAGGAACACACGGCAAATAAGCTGAAGTCATGGAAAGATGGTAAAGAAGATTGCAGAAAACATTTTATTTCCTTTTTGGGAATAATGAAGGAAGCATTAGTTAAACAGTAATTGGATACTTAAAAAAGGACTGAAAACTCTAGATGTGAACAGCTGAAGAGCTGTCGCATGTAGAAAACTATTTTTGCTTTTTCCCCAAATGACTTCCACAGTTTGTCTTCAGAGAGCCAAGATCGTTACGCATGCCATAAAATTAATTTTCAGAAAAAATGTTTACTACTACTCTCCCTCCCCCACTTCTTTTTTTAATTTAATTTTTTCAAATTAAGGGACAATTTAGAGTGGCCAATCCACCTATCCTGCACATGTTTGGGTTGTGAGGCAAGACCCATGCAGGCATGGGGAGAATGTGCAAACTCCACATGGGCAGTGGCCCGGGGCCAGGATCAAACCTGGGTCCTCAGCACTGTGAGGCAGCAGTGTTAACCATTGCGCTACAGTGCCACCCTAACCCTCCTCCACTTTTAAGGGGGGACAGCAGCATGCTAGAGTATGGTTCTAAGAATACCAGCATCACACTGATGTATGAACCAACTGGTTATTCTTCATTTGTGTGACCAACGTTAAGCATGATGACTATTCAATGATGTGAGGAATTAAAGCTAAAGTCCATTCTCAATTTTCTTGAACTTCACACATAGAACATAGAACAGTACAGCACAGAACAGGCCCTTCGGCCCTCAATGTTGTGCCGAGCCATGATCACCCTACTCAAACCCACGTATTCACCCTATACCCGTAACCCAACCCCCCCTTAACCTTACTTTTATTAGGACACTACGGGCAATTTAGCATGGCCAATCCACCTAACCCGCACATCTTTGGATTGTGGGAGGAAACCGGAGCACCCGGAGGAAACCCACGCACACAGGGGGAGGACGTGCAGACTCCACACAGACAGTGACCCAGCCGGGAATCGAACCTGGGACCCTGGAGCTGTGAAGCATTTATGCTAACCACCATGCTACCCTGCTGCCCCATGTACACTTCAAGCAAGATTAACTGTGATCAAAAACATTAATTCTCTGGAGACACGGAGCTTGTTGCTAATGCCCTTATTGTCACTCTCAAAACAAGCTAATCTAGCAGATGACATTGCTGTAACCTGGAATCTTCCTGGTCTTATGGTCTGTACCATATCATACAGTGTATTTTCCTATGGAGTCATCTGGGGAGTTGGGTTCACCTATTTTAAACTAATCTTAGTTAAGCAAGACACAACAAAATATAACGTTCACAAATGAGAAATGGAGACTGTTAGTCTGAGGGTTACTGAGGTAAACCAAAATATAAAACAATATTGTTAGCTGGCTTATGATGCTCTGTGCCGTTCTAAGCCTACATTTGCTGCAGAGGGCAGCAGAGCGGAGCTACTGATTGGCTGTTCCAGGGAGATTTGCATACGTGCAGTGTGGTCAGCCTAATCTGAAGGTGTACCTGCAAAAGAGACCCGAGGAGTTCGAGTGCAAGCCAGCATCCAGCAGAGGGCAGCAGAGCGGAGCTACTGATTGGCTGTTCCGGGGAGATTTGCATACGTGCAGTGCGGTCAGCCTAATTTGAAGGTAGTTTGTGAAGGGGCTGTTGTCAAGTGACAATTTAACCCGAAACACTTCCTCAGTGCTTCCCTCCCTACCCCCTCCTCTAACCAAAAAAAAACAACAGTGGTTGTCGGGAAGGTAAGTTTATCTCTTTAAAAACTTACCTTGAAGGGTGACATCACAGCAAAGCAGTGACCTGATTGGCTGGCAAGGAAAGTGCTCCAATTAGCAGTTGCTGGGAGAAATTTAACTCTTCGTGTGTTGGTGAGTATTGTGATTGGTAAGTAAAATCTTTATTCCTTTCACTTATTAATTATTTGATACTATATTTGTAATCAGTTAAGGTAAAGGGTAAAAATGGCAGAAGATCCCAGACCCGTGTTATGCTCCTCGTGCGCAATATGGGAGTTCAGGGACGCGGCCGATGCCCCTGACTTCTTCATGTGCGGGAAGTGTGTCCAGCTGCGGCTCCGGTTAGGCCGCATGACGGCTCTGGAGTTGCGGATGGACTCACTTTGGAGCATCCGCGATGCTGAAGAGGTCGTGGATAGCACGTTCAGTGAGTTGGTCACACCGCAGATTAGGATTGGTGACGGAGACAGGGAATGGGTGACCAAAAGGCAGAGAAAGATCAGGAAGGCAGTGCAGGTGTCCCCTGCGGTCATCTCCCTCCAAAACAGGTATACCGTTTTGGATACTGTTGGGGGAGATGACTCACCAGGGGAAGGCAGTAGTAGCCAGGCTCATGGCACCGTGGCTAGCTCTGCTGCACAGAAGGGCGGGAAAAAGACTGGCAGGGCTATAGTCATAGGGGATTCAATTGTAAGGGGAGTAGACAGGCGTTTCTGTGGTCAAAAACGAGACTCCCGAATGGTATGTTGGCTCCCGGGTGCTCAGGTCAGGGATGTCTCCGATCGGCTGCAGGACATACTGAAGGGTGAACAGCCAGTTGTCGTGGTGCATATAAGCACCAACGATATAGGTAAAAAAAGGGATGAGGTCCTACAATCAGAATTTAGGGAGTTAGGAGATAAGTTTAAAAAGTAGGACCTCAAAGGTAGTAATCTCAGGATTGCTACCAGTGCCACGTGACAGTCAGAGTAGAAATTCAAGAATAGTCAGAATGAATACGTGGCTTGAGAGATGGTGCAGGAGGGAGGGGTTCAGATTTTTGGGACATTGGAACCAGTTCTGGGGGCGGTGGGACCATTACAAACCGGATGGTCTACACCTGGGCAGGACTGGAACCAATGTCCTAGGGGGTGCTTTTGCTAACACTGTTGGGGAGGTTTTAAACTAATGTGGCAGGGGGATGGGAACCAGATTAGGAAGTTAGAGGTCAGTAAAGAAGCAGCAACTAAAGCCAGTAAGGTACGAGACAATAAACTCAATGTGACTAAGGGGAAGAGTAGACAGGGAAGAGATGATGAACGCAAAGGTGATCTGAGGTGCATTTGTTTTAATGCGAGAAGTGTAGCAGGCAAGGCAGATGAACTTAGGGCTTGGATCAGTACCTGGGAATATGATGCTATTGGTATTACTGAGACTTGGTTGAGGGAAGGGCAGGACTGGCAACTGAATATCCCAGGGTATAGATGCTTCAGGAGGGATAGAGAGGGAGGTAGAGGGGTGGAGGAGTTGAATTACTCGTCAGAGATGATATGACAGCTGTGATTAAGGAGGGCATGATGGAGGATTCGAGCACTGAGGCAATATGGGTGGAGCTGAGAAATAGGAAGGGTGCAGTAACATTGTTGGGACTTTACTACAGGCCTCCCAAAAGCGAGCATGAAGTAGAGGTACAAATATGCAGACAGATTATAGAAAAATGTAAGAGCAATAGGGTGGTTGTGATGGGAGATTTTAACTTCCCCAACATTGAATGGGATTCGTGTAGTGTTGGAGGCATAGATGGAGCAGAGTTTGTGAGGAGCATCCAGGAGAGTTTTTTAGAGCAGTATGTAAATAGTCCAACTCGGGAAGGGGCCATACTGGACTTGGTATTGGGGAATGATCCCGGCCAGGTGGTTGATGTTTCAGTCGGTGATTACTTTGGGAATAGCGATCACAATTCCGTAAGTTTTAGAATACTCATGGACAAGGACAAGAGGGGTCCGAAAGGAAGAGTACTAAATTGGGGAAAGGCAGAGTATAACAAAATTCGGCAGGAGCGAGGGAATGTGGATTGGGAGCAGCTATTTAAGGGTAAATCCACATTTGAAATGTGGAAGTCTTTTAAGGAAAGGTTGATTAGAGTGCAGGACAGACATGTTCCTGTGAAAATGAAATATAGAAATGGCAAGATTAGGGAACCATGGATGACGGGTGAAATTGTGAGACTAGCTAAGATGAAAAAGGAAGCATACATAGGATCGAGGCAACTCAAATGAAGCTTTGGAGGAATATCGGGAAAGTAGGACGAATCTCAAACGTGCAATAAAGAGGGCTAAAAGGGGTCATGAAATATCTTTGGCTAACAGGGTTAAGGAAAATCCCAAAGCATTTTATTCGCATGTAAAGAGCAAGAGGGTAACTAGAGAAAGGATTGGCCCACTTAAAGACAAAAGAGGGAATTTATGCGTGGATTCAGAGGAAATGGGTGAGATTCTTAATGAGTATTTTGCATCGGTATTCACAAAGGAAAGGGACAAGACGGATGTTGAGGCTAGGGATGGATGTTTAAATACTCTCGGTCAAGTTGTCATCCGGAAGGGGGAAGTTTTGGGTATTCTAAAAGACATTAAGGTGGACAAGTCCCCAGGACCGGATGGGATCTATCCCAGGTTACTGAGGGAAGCGAGGGTCGAAATAGCTGGGGCCTTAACAGATATCTTTACAGCATCCTTGAGCACGGGTGAGGTCCCGGAGGACTGGAGAATTGCTAATGTTGTCCCTTTGTTTAAGAAGGGTAGCAGGGATAATCCAGGGAATTATAGACCTGTGAGCTTGACGTCAGTGGTAGGCAAACTGTTGGAGAAGATACTGAGGGATAGGATCTATTCATATCCTGAAGAAAATAGACTTATCAGTGATAGGCACCATGGTTTTGTGCAGGGAAGGTCATGTCTTACAAACCTAATAGAATTCTTTGAGGAAGTGACAAAGTTAATTGATGAGGGAAGAGCTGTAGATGTCGTATACATGGACTTTAGTAAGGCGTTTGATAAGGTTTCCCATGGCAGGTTGATGGAAAAAGTGAAGTCGTATGGGGTTCAGGGTGTAGTAGCTAGATGGATAAAGAACTGGCTGGGCAACAAGAGACAGAAAGTAGTGGTGGAAGGGAGTGTCTCAAAATGGAGAAGGGTGACTAGTGGTGTTCCACAGGGATCCGTGCTCGGACCACTGTTGTTTGTGATCTACATAAATGACCTGGAGGAAGGTATAGGTGGTCTGATTAGCAAGTTTGCAGATGATACTAAGATTGGTGGAGTTGCAGATAGCGAGGAGGACTGTCAGAGAATACAACAAAATATAGCTAGATTGGAGAGTTGGGCAGAGAAATGGCAGGTGGAGTTCAATCCAGGCAAATGCGAGGTGATGCATTTTGGAAGATCAAATTCAAGAGCGAACTATATGGTCAATGGAAGGGTCTTGGGGAAAATTGATGTGCAGAGAGATCTGGGATTCAGGTCCATTGTACCCTGAAGGTGGCAACGCAGGTTGATAGAGTGGTCAAGAAGGCATACAGCATGCTTGCCTTCATCGGCCGGGGTATTGAGTACAAGAGTTGGCAGGTCATGTTACAGTTGTATAGGACTTTGGTTCGGCCACATTTGGAATACTGCGTGCAGTTCTGGTCGCCACATTACCAGAAGGATGTGGATGCCTTGGAGAGGGTCCAGAGGAGGTTCACCAGGATGTTGCCTGGTATGGAGGGTGCTAGCTATGAAGAAAGGTTGAGTAGATTAGGATTGTTTTCGTTGGAAAGACGGAGATTGAGGGGGGACCTGATTGAGGTCTACAAAATTATGGGAGGTATGGACAGAGTGGATAGCAACAAGCTTTTCCCAAGGGTGTCAGTTACAAGGGGTCACGATTTCAAGGTGAGAGGGGGAAAGTTTAAGGGAGATGTGCGTGGAAAGTTTTTTACGCAGAGGGTGGTGGATGCCTGGAACGCTTTACCAGCGGAGGTGGTAGAGGCGGGCACGATAGCATCATTTAAGAGGCATCTAGACAGGTGTATGAATGGGCGGGAACAGAGGAAAGTAGACCTTGGAAAATAGGAGACAGGTTTAGATAAAGGATCTGGATCGGCGCAGGCTGGGAAGGCCGAAGGGCCTGTTCCTGTGCTGTAATTTTCTTTGTTCTTTGTACAGTCTTCCAATGCAGACAATATATGGAGTGCTGCTTAAAACCTAGAAGGTTTTCTTGTGGATGACTGGTTAATTAATGAATGAAAGATGAAATTATGTCTGGTTTTCTTACAATTTGCCTGATATTTACTCCACACACCCTCCAACAACACGAGTGCTAATCTTGAATGTCAGGGTAGAAGACCTTCAATAAAGTGGCCAAATTGAAAGCAGATTAAATATATTTTCTATATGCAGCTATCCTAACAGATTTGAATATTTTATAAAGTCTTCATGATTTTATTTGCTGCGCATGTATTTTAGTAAGAAGTCTTACAACACCAGGTTAAAGTCCAACAGGTTTGTTTCAAACACGAGCTTTCGTGTTTGAAACTCAGCACCCATGGACCAGTTGAACCAGGAACATTCCTCGTCACAATCGATGTCTCGGCACTCTACACCAGCATCACCCTAGACGACGCCATTGCTGCAACAGGCTCAGTCCTCAACACTGACAACTGCCAATCTCCAGACGCAATTCTGCAACTCATCCGCTTCATTCTAGATCACAACGTCTTCACCTTCGACAACAAATTCTTCATCCAGATGCATGGAACAGCCATGGGGACCAAATTTGCACCTCAATATGCCAACATCTTCATGCACAAATTTGAACAAGACTTCCTCACCACACAGGACCTGCAACCGATGTTATACACCAGATACATCGATGACATTTTTTTCCTTTGGACCCACAGCGAAGAATCACTGAAACAACTACACGATGAGATCAATAAATTCCATCCCACCATCAGATTCACCATGGACTATTCTCCAAATTCTGTTGCATTCTTGGACACACACATCTCCATCAAGGATGGTCACCTTAGCACTTTGCTTTACCGCAAGCCCACAGACAACCTCACGATGCTCCACTTCTCCAGCTTTCACCCGAAACACATTAAAGAAGCCATCCACTATGGACAAGCCCTCCGTATACACAGGATTTGCTCAGACGAGGAGGAGCGTAACAGACACCTACAGATGCTGAAAGATGCTCTCGTACGAACGGGATATGGCGCTTGACTCATCGATCGACAGTTCCAACGCGCCACAGCAAAAAACTGCACCGACCTCCTCAGAAGACAAACACGGGACACCACTGACAGAGTACCCTTCGTCGTCCAGTACTTTCCTGGGGCGGAGAAACTACGACATCTTCTTCGCAGCCTTCAACACATCATCAATGAAGATGAACATCTTGCCAAGGTCATCCCCACATCCCCACTACTGGCCTTCAAACAACCGCGCAACCTCAAACAAACCATTGTTTGCAGCAAATTACCCAGCCTTCAGAACAGCGACCACGACACCACACAACCCTGCCAGGGCAATCTCTGCAAGACATGCCAGATCATCGACTTGGATACCACCATTACACGTGGTAACACCACCCACCAGGTACGCGGCACATATTCGTGCGACTCGACCAATGTAGTCTACCTCTTACGCTGCAGGAAAGGATGTCCTGAAGCGTGGTACATTGGCGAGACCATGCAGACACTGCGACAACGAATGAACAGGCATCGTGCGACAATCACCAGGCAGGAATGTTCCCTTCCAGTCGGGGAACACTTCAGCAGTCAAGGGCATTCAGCCTCTGATCACCGGGTAAGCGTTCTCCAAGGCGGTCTTCAGAACACGCGACAACGCAGAATTGCCCAGCAAAAACTTATAGCTAAGTTCCGCACGCATGAGTGCAGCCTCAACAGGGATCTTGGATTCATGTCGCATTACATCCACCCCCCACCATCTGGCCTGGACTTGCAAAATCCCACCAACTGTTCTGGCTTGAGACAATTCACACCTCTTTAACCTGTGATTATCCCTCTCCCTGGATCTGTAATGATTTGATTACCTGCAAATGCTTGCATTCCAAGCATTGTCCAGCATCTCTGACTTTGTCTATATAAATGTTTCTGGAACATACCTCGCCATTCACCTGAGGAAGGAGCTGCGCTCCGAAAGCTCGTGTTTGAAACAAACCTGTTGGACTTTAACCTGGTGTTGTAAGACTTCTTACTGTGCTCACCCCAGTCTAACACCGGCATCTCCACATCATGTATTTTAGAGCAAATGATAATAAGGCATTTCAATGCAATATTTTAATATAAACACTGCTGACTCATTATGAAGATTAAGGAGAGTCGCACTATCAGCAACCCTTGTTAAATTAAAGCCTTTAAAAAGCAATATTCCTCCAATCTCTCCAATGGCATGATTCCCAAATATTTGGCTGAAAAATATAATCTTCACATCAAATTCCCCAAAACGTGTAATGGGGACATAGACTTTTGACAGGTCGGATTGTGATTGCTTGCATGATTGCAACACCTCCTTCAGAACAGTTGAGGAGCACATTCTACCACCTTATTCTTAATGATTCATTAAGAATGGCACATACCTATAACATCCTTAGGCATTTTGCAATTTTTTGTTTAAATGGAAGGATTATGCAGTGGAAAAGCTAGCAAGGAGAAATTACTGCCCAACAGCACAAGTTCTTGGAATTGGCATACAGAGTTCAATAGATAATGAGCTGTTTTAGGTTCCTGAATACTCTTGATTCAATTCCTTCTCAGTATGGAGGGTCAGCAAGTCCTCCAAGGCGCTCCCTGCTCACCCAGCAATAAATATATATTAAAGATTTCAACAAAAACATGATTCAATAAAATGAGCTACATTGAATCATATTTTTTGTAATGGTTTTGAATTTCTCAATGATATAGATAAAACTCCCTCTAAATAGGAAAAGTAGAGCTGCTTATCCATCAGGAAAAAAACAATCATCAAAATTAGATTTGGAACACAAAATATAAAATCTATCTTTCCATTTGCTTACTTCTACTTTTAAACATTGTATCACTCAAGATGATAATTGGCAACCTTTACTTCTGTGAATTTTAATGCAAAATTTATCTTACAACATGAGATGGCATTTATGATACATTTAAAGACTGAAAATGCAGGACATTATAGTAGTAACTGCTAAAATGACAGGGGAAGAGAACAGCACTGAAAATGACAATGTAAGGGTTGATAAAGACTTCATACAATAGGAGAGATTCATACACAAAATGATCAAAGAATTAGCTAGTACCTAATGGCCAACAATAATGTATTAATTTAAATAAGATTTTAAACTGATGTTTCCATTTATTAGCAAGCATCATTAAAACTGCAGGGATAATCTCATTTAAAGCATTTCACAGAAAAAAACTGGGAATTCATAGACTGTTACGCTGAAAATAAAAATAATAAATTAAACAGAATGCAGTTATAGCTAGTTATCAATTTAATTGAAAAAATACACTTGAGCTGTTGTAATATGTATAATTGATTTGATGATGATCGAAAAACAAAATTAAAACATATAGTTTTGGTGATACCAGCTCCCAATTCCTCAGACACAAAAATGGACATGAGTACAATATCTGAAAGCAATTAATATTCCACATCTTGAACAAGTGTGGAATTGAGTAATTGGACAAGTGGAAGATAGCCCTTAACTATGCCTTGCTTTAAAAAAAACACTAATCAGCAAATTATCTTAGAAACAGTGTTCCACATTTACGGTTTGTGCTGCAACATTTGTGTTGGGACTCATTGTTTAACTGAAATGAAACACAAGAAAATGTTGGACGGGCAATTACTGCTTAAAGAAAGAGCTATTCAATTGAGAAACAATGGTTGAATTGCCTAAACAAAGGGCAAAGCAAAAATCCAATTTAAAATCAAAAACAACTTCTTCAGCAGAAGCAAACAAATTGATCGTCAGAAAATTATGTTAGTTTTGTAGCAAATAGCAGGAACACAGCTAAAATTGGGTTATATATCTGTCATCTGGCTACTTTGTTACAGTTGAATACTTAAGAAAATTAAAATACTTCAGCTTCACAATTAAAAATAAGGAGATAATCCTCAAATTGACATTTTTATTCTGATATTTTTACTCGAGAGAATTTTTAAGACATTAGAACTTTTCTGAATATACTTGGTGGTATAAAACAACCAAGGAAGTGTCTTCCAAATTTAATCCTAGAAACCCAGGCACTTTGCAATGCTGGTCCAGCAAGTTTCAATGTCCTAATGCAGATGGAGATTAACATGAAAGATAAGCCCTTCAAGTAGCTCATTGGTATTTCATTCCAAATATTTGGATCAGAGCAAGAGAAATGACAAATGGAAATCCATGTGAAATATCCCAGATTTTTTCAGGAAATTTTCTGTTCTGGAAAAACATATGTACCTAATGCTCGTTAGAACCTGTTAACATTTTCTACCAATCACATACATCAGTAACCCAAAGATTTCAGTAAGCAACAGTCAATGACAAGATAGCAGTCCTCCTAAAAGACTATGTAAATGAGATTATCCTAACAGTTCGCACATTTGCAAATTTAAAGGATATTTTAAAGTGCATGAATGGCAATTAGGTACTAAAATCTTGCTCACTTACTAAAATCTGGGTCTCTAAATATAATGGAGCAATTTATATAGCTGTTGTGAAATTGACTTTCCCTTTAAATAATGTCCACGCCAGATAAACGCATACCCAATCCACATCCACTTTCCACTGTGTTTAAAACACGTATTTCCATTCAGTCCCATTGTCTGAAATTCTTGATCCAAGAAGGCTAGATGGAAGTAATGAAGCAGCACATGCTCATATTATCAATAGGACCTAGGCCAGTATCTAGCCTAGCTGGATGGGATGAATATCTCCTCCCTCTGCTGCTTCCTCATGAAATGAGGCTATAGCCTCAGTGAAATTCCTACTGGTGTCAAATTATTGAGATTTCAACATCAATTGCCAGTTTTAAGTATGACTGGTGCCCAAGATAAAAATCACACTGGAACATTATCAGTGCTCGTTAATTTGGATTAAAGTGCACTGTTGAAGCAAAGTATGGGGATTTGAAATCCATTCCATGGAAGTGCTTAACACTGGTACTATGTACAAAATATAAAAAGAAATTTTTTGATCATCAACACCCTAATCTCGGTGATCACTAAAATTCTTAAGTATGGTATTTTAGATTGATCCTTTACCCAAACTTGTGTAAATTACTTAACTATTCTGTTAATAATCCACAATTAAATAGAGTAAATTCAAAATTTTCACACAGGGACTGCAGTAAATTTCAGAAGAGGGGAAGTCACTTTTGTGTGAAATATGTTTAACACGTGCATGTTGTGTTTATACTGAATTTCTGCATATTTAGATGGGTTGTAGATGAAATCATTCGCCAATCAGTTGTGTTAACTACAGTTCAAAGGTTACACGTTTATCAGGGTTGAACTCTCCCATGATAGTTCCAGAAAATAAAACTTTATTTTTAAAATTATGCTACTATAAATATCAAAGTAATTGTGCAAGTTAGACATTTAAAAATATGATCAGACTCTATCAAGTTTGCAACTACAATAGAACCCCAATTATCCATGCTGCCTTTATCTGCAAGGAGAGTTACGTGCAAATTCTCAAGTTCATTCACCTACACTGGTCCTGACAGATCTGTTGGTTTAAAGCTACCTCACTTACAAACATAGCAGTGTGACCTGCTGATCAAAATGCTCAATGATGCAACAGTATACCCCCAGTTACTGGAGCTGCATGCTCAACTCCAGCAATCCTGTCAACAGCCTCTACAGCACTGATTTCAGCAATTACCGACTTGAAAGAGTTATTTAAACATTGGCAAGTCACATGGTTAAACTGTCAGGTTGTTTGAATTTATAAGGTTGTTGCACTTAGAATGTTAGAGGCTGTCGATTGAGCGGTGTCTGTCTGATAATATACTGCTTTCAACACTTAATTCAGTTGCCCAGAAACAATTATAATTGGGAACAAATCTTGGGTCTTTTGTTGATTTGCATGCTAGCAGATAGTATGAACTAGCAGCAAGTTAAGCAATAGTATGTGTTTCTGGAGGAGCGGAAGTAGGTTGGTAAGCTAAATGCTGCGACAGAGATGGTGAGGAGGTGTACAACATTCAATGCACAGGGCAGCATTCAGTGATATAATTTGAGACTTTTGATTGTCTACTAATTTTCCAGGGAGAAGGACATTTGGATAATTGAGGTTCCAATCTACAGTTTTTCATCAAGACTTTATCATTTTAAATGGGAAAACAAAATAGAAGTTTCACACACTTCTACAGAACATGCAACAGAAATGACTCAATCATAAAATAAAGATAAACTTACTGTCCAAAACTTGATGAAATATTGTAGCACAGTTGCTGCAATGAACAAACAGTATAACAAGGAATATGCCAAAAAAAGCATAAAAAATTTGTAGTTCGAAAATCCCACACAATTATTCACCCTAAGAGGAAACAATTGCAGGTTATTAGGCAATATGTAGAGTGCATCCAAACACCAATTTACTACAAAATTTCACATTAATCAATTATCATAAGCTTGCATAGGGGCCAATGATTTATATTTTAATCTTTGAATATAAACTGAGGAATGGATTTGAACAAAATGCTTGAAACCACTTTCTGTACAGGCAATTACAAAAAATGAGGTATTTCACCTTAATTTATTTCCCCATTTTTAACCAGATCTTTACTCACGTCTTTAATAATGGTTTAGTTTATTTGTTCATTATATAGTCTAATAAATATAGGCAAGGCAGGGCACCTCAGTCCAGTCTGATGCTCATCCTGGCCTATGTGGAAACTCCAAGAACTTCTCATGCCCTGGACAACCACAAATGCGTATCGTCAGCTGGAGCAGTGCTTCTCAAAGTGTGGTACGAGTACCGGTGCCGGTACTCGAGCCATCATCTGCCGGTACTTGGGAGTGTTTCCAGAAAAGAAAGAGACAGTAATCCTGGATTGGCTTGTTTCGCTTACCGGTCCCTGGCACATTGAAAAAAAAACTGCCGGTACACCACATCAGATAGTTTGAGATGCACTGAGCTAGAGGACCTTGAGTTCTAGAATACAGAGCTTGAGCGGCAGATAAAGTCACTGCAGTGCATCCAAGAGGCTGACAGTACGTTTCTAGAGGTAGTCAACCTGCAGCTTACATGTTTGCAGATGGAGATGGTGTTTGCAGATGGAGATGGAATGGGTGACAACCACACACAGGCAGAGTGTGAAGGAAACCCTTGATTTCATTTTGTCTCAGATTCAGATCTGGATATTGGTTAGGGTGATAGTTCTTCTGGGGAATACAGCCAGAGCCAAGTCTGTGGCACCACAAGTAGCGCAACTGTAGAGGGGGACAGGAGGACAGTAGAGAAAGCAATAGGGATAGGGGATTTTATTGTTGTTCAAACCAAAGGAAGGTATACAGTAGGGTTCATGGCGATTGGTGCAAGGACCATTGCTTTTCTTGATTATATATTGACGACCTAGACTTTGATGTGTATGGCAGAAAACTTAGAAGTATTCGGAACTTTGAGGTGGATAGTGATCAGCCTCAAAAGGAAATAGGCTAGAAGAAATGGGTAGACACATGGCAGATGAAGTTTAATACAGAAAAATGCAAAGTGGTACATTTTCGTGGGCAGAAAGAAAAGGCTATAGAAAGTAAATGGTCCAAGTCTAAAGATGGTGTAGGAGCAGAGGAACATGGGGGTATCTGTGCACAGAGGCACAGAGTACACAAGCAAGAATGTTATAATGAAGCTTTAAGAAATTCTTTTGGATCTAAACTACAGTATTGTGTCCAATTCTGGGTACTGCACTTTACGAAGGATTAGAGCGGGTGCCAGAAAGGTTCATGTCAATATTCCTTCAGCAAAAGATGTTTTCACTACAGATTACTTCACTTGTTACTTAAGTAAAACTAAAATGTATACTGTATGACATAACATACCAAGGGCAATGATGATCCATTTTTAATACACACCTGAAAAACACAAACGTTAGCACAAAATTAATGAGGTTTTGTCTATTGATTACATAGATGACATATTCAGCCCATTGGGCTGCACGGGCCCTTGGAAAGAGCACCCCACTTAAGCCCCATGCCTCCACCCTATCCCCGTAACCCAGTAACCCCACGTAATCTTTTTGGACACTAAAGGGCCATTTAGCATGGCCAACCCACCTAACCTGCACATCTGGACTGTGGGAGGAAATCAGAGCACCTGCAAGAAACCCAGGCAGACACAGGGAGAACGTGCAGGGTCCGCATAGACAGTGGCCCAAGCTGGGAATTGAACCTGGGACCCTGGAGCTGTGAAGCAACTGTGCTAATCACTGTGTCACCATGCCGTCCAGATACATAGCAGATAGGAGGAGCAGGCCTTTTGGCCCTTTGAGCCTGCTCCACCATTTATCACAATCATGGTTGATCATCGAACTCAATAGCCTAATCCTGCTTTCTCCCCATAGCCTTTGATCTCATTTGCCCCAAGTGCCATATCCAGCCGTCTCTTGAATATATTCAATGTTTGAGCATCAACTACGTCCTATGGTATTGAATTCCTCAGGCTCACCACTCATTGGGTGAAGAAATGTCACCTCATCTCTGTCCGAAATGGTTTACCCTGAATCCTCAGACTGTGATCCCTGGTTCTTTACCCACCATTGAGAACATCTTCCCTGCATCTACCCTGTATAGTCCTGTAAGAATTTTATAAGTCTCTATGACTCATTCTTCTGAACTCCAGCGAGAACAATCCTAACTTAGTCAACCTCTCCTCATATGACAGTCCCTCCATCCCTGGAATCAGTCTGGTAAACTTTTGCTGCATTCCCTCGAGAGCAAGAACATCCTTCCTCAGAAAAGGAGTCCAAAACGGCACGCCTCACCAAGGCCCTGTACAATTGCAACACATCCCTGCTTCTGTACTTGAAACCTGTCACAATGAAGGCCAACATAACATTAACCTTCTTTACCACCTGCTGCATCTGCATGCTTACCTTCGGCGACTGGTGCACGAGGACACCCAGGTCCCGCTGCATACTCCCCTCTACCAAATTGCAACCATTCAGGTAGTAATCTGCCTTCCTGTTTTTGCTTCCAAAGTGAATAACCTCACACTTACCAAAGTTCTACTACATCTGCCATTGATTTGCCCACTCGCCCAACCTGTCCAGATCTTGTTGTAGGATCCCTGCATCCTCATCACAGTTCACCCTCCCACCAACTTGGTATCGTCTGCAAACGTTTAAGATATTACAATTTGTGCCCTCATCCAAATCATTAATATATATTGTGAATAGCTGGGGTCCCAGCACTGTTCCCTGTGGCACCCCACTAGTTACTGCCTGCCAATTTGAAAAGGACCCATTAATTCCTACTCTTGTTTCCTCTCTGCCAACTAGTCTTCTATCCATCTCAATACACTTCCCCCAATCCCAAGTGCTTTAATCTTGCACAATAATATCTTTTGCAGGACTTTGTCAAACGCCTTTTGAAAATCAAAATATACCTCCTCAACTGGCACCTCCTTGTCAACTGTACTGTTTACATGTTCAAAGAATTCCAACAGATTTGTCAAGCATGATTTCCCCTTCATAAATCCATGCTGACTCTGTCTGTTCCTGCCACTACTTTCTAAATGTTCCACTATAAAGTCCTTGATAATGGACTCAAGATTTTCCCCACTATCGATGTTAGGCTTACTGGTCTATAATTCGCTGTTTTCTCTCTACCTCCCTTTCTGAATATTGGAGTGACATTCGCTACCCTCCAATCTGCAGGGACTGTTCCAGAGTATAGAATCCTGGAAGATGACCACCAATGCACCCAGTATTTCCATAGCCACCTCCTTAAGTACTCTAAGATGCAGATTATCAGACCCTGGGGATTTATTCATTTTCAATCCCATCAATTCTTCAACGAAGCTAAGCTAGCAAACTGATCTACTTGACTCATTCCACGAGACTGTCATTGTGAATAGATGATGAGCTGTGTGTCAATCAATTATTTTGAGATGGAACCTTCAATGGGGTTTTCGGCTTAATTTTCAATGATTTTCAGAATTTAATTATTTTAGCCAGTTCTCATTTGCATTCATTTCAGATATTATGATGGTTTTCAGCTGTTTCGCCTTTCTAAAGTTGACATTGATGCAAAATCAGGTGAACTCTCAACAATTGTTTCTGTAAACTGAGAATGTCAGCAACTTTATTGAGTCATAGAGGTTTACAGCATGAAAAAAAGGTTACATGCAATCTGTACACAATGTGTTGTTTCAGTTGACGTGCACAAATACCATAGTGGTATTTGCTAAATGTGGTCATTCCAGCAAATGTGTGATTGGAACAGTGTCTGTCCCTCTTTCTTTATATTACCAATGTATTTTATTACTACAATGCAAAACAAATAGCAGCCAAATATGTCCTTCACAATCTCAGGACACACTAAAGCACTTTACTGCCAACCTTCTAACTGGAGTCACTAGTTATGTAGGAAATGTGGCAGGCAAGTTGTGCACAGTAAGTCCCACAAACAGAAATGAAATAAATAACAAGATAATCTGATTTAGATGTTGGTTGAAGGATAAATATTAGCCACGAGACACAAGGGATTCCATGCTCTCGACGGCATGTTAGCACACTGGTTAGCACTGTAGCTTCACAGCGTCAGGGTCCCAGGTTCGATTCCCGGCTTGGATCACTGTCTGTGTGGAATCTGCACGTTCTCCCAGTGTCTGCGTGGGTTTCGTAAGACATGATGTTAGGTGAATTGTACATTCTGAATTCTACTCGGCGCCGGAGTGTGGTGACTAGGGGCTTTTCACAGTAACTTCATTGCAGTGTTAATGTAAATCTACTTGTGACACTAATAAAGATTGTGAGAATTGTTTGGATTTATCCAAGTGCTGACGTTCAAGCAATGTTGGACTCATTACAAATATGTATATCATTGGTCTTCATGAAAGTATTCTGATATTTGTTTAATTTGTGGTTTCAGCAAACATATTTATTTTATTAAAAGTAAATATTTTAGGAGGCTGGATTCTGGTATGGACATTTTGGTGACAGTCACAGCATAGAACACAGAACGGTACAGCACAGTACAGGCCCTTCGGCCCACGATGTTGTGCCGACCATTTATCCGAATCCAAAGTCAACCTAACCTACACCCCTTCAATTTACTGCTGTCCATGTGCCTGTCCAAGAGTCGCTTAAATGTCCCTAATGACTCCTAATCACTCCACCACCTCCGCTGGCAGTGCATTCCGCCCACTCACCACTGTGTGTAAAGAACCTAACTCTGACATCTCCCCTATACCTTCCTCCAATCAACTTAAATTTATGTCCCCTCGACTTCCGGTGGCGGCGATGTCCGAGTGAGCCACACATTCGGCGGGCTCTCACTCCTGTGGGCGTTTAGGGGCTGATTCCCCGCGATAGCGGGACCACGGACCTGAAGGAAGGCGGCAGCGAAAGTGCTGAGGAGCGGGCTGCGGCACATGGAACAGCGGGAGTCCAGGAGGAAGAAGAAAAGAGAGAAAAAGGGACAGAGACAAGGACCTGAAGAAACTTACCTAGAACCTAAGATGGCGGACACACGGACCCCGGACTCAGCAATCCAGCAGGCGCTGAGTAACATGCTCCAGGTAATTAAGTCCAGTTTTGAAGCGCTGAAGCGGGACAGCTTGGACCCAATCCAGAAAACGGTGGATCAGCTGAACCAGAGGCTGGATGCGCAAGATGTTAAATTTAAGGAGCTGGGAGATGCGGTGGAGGAGCAAGCGGATGCGCAGACGGTTGCGGCGCTAGAAGTTGACAGGCTGAAGGAGCGGCAGAGAAGACTGCTAGACAGAGTGGAGGAGCTGGAGAATAGAGGCCGCAGGAACAACCTGAGGATGGTCGGCCTCCCGGAGCTGGAGGGGGCAGAGCGTGAGTGTGAGTGTGAGTGTGAGTGTGAGTGTGTGTGTGTGTGTGTGTGTGTGTGTGGCCCCTCGACCAGGCTCATCACCTGGAACGTCAGGGGACTGAATGGGCCGGTTAAGAGGGCGCGGGTGTTCGCGCGCTTGCGGGCTCTGAGGGCGGACGTTATTATGTTGCAGGAGACACATCTGAAAGTGTCTGACCAGACCAGGCTAAGGAAGGGCTGGATTAGCCAGGTCTTCCACTCGGACTTGGACTCAAAGTCCAGGGGGGTGGCAATCATGATCAACAAGTGGGTGCAATTTGAGGCGGAGGGCATAGCCGCAAACAGGGGGGGCAGATACCTGATGGTACAGGGCAGATTGGAGGGGAGAAGAGTGGTGCTGGTGAATATATATGCCCCGAACTGGAATGACGTGGACTTCATTAAAAGAGTGCTGGGGAAGATCCCGGACCTGGACTCTCGCAGGCTAATAATGGGGGGGGGGGGGACTTTAACATAGTCCTTGATCCGGCTTTGGATCGGTCGTGTCCCAGAACGGGTAGACTCCCAACAATGGCAAGGGAGCTGAAAGGGTTTATGGAGCAAATGGGGGCAGTGGACCCCTGGAGAGACAGACAGCCGACAGGAAGGGGCTACTCGGTTTACTTGCACGCCCATAAAGTATATTCTAGGATAGATTTCTTCGTACTAAGCAGGGATTGTATAGGGGAGGTAAAGAACACGGAATATTCGGCAATTACTATCTCAGACCATGCCCCGCACTGGGTAGACCTGCAGATCGGGGGGGGGCGAGCTACCAACGCCCGCAATGCAGACTAGACGTGGGACTGCTGTCGGAGGAGGGGATCAGTGAGAGGCTTCGGAGGTGTATGCAAAATTACCTGCAGGTGAATGACACGGGGGAGGTCTCAGCGGTGATCTTGTGGGAGGCGCTAAAGGCAGTAGTGCGGGGGGAGCTGATTTCAATTGGGGCCCACAGAGCCAAGGCAGACCGGGCAGAGATGGATAGATTGGTCAGGGAAATGGGTCGGATAGATGAAGAGCACGCGGAGTCCCCGGGGGAGGTTTTACTCAGGGAGAGGCAGAGGCTACAGGCGGAACTGGGGGCATTATCCACGAGTAGGGCCGTGGAACAGCTTAGGAAGGCGAGGGGCGTGGTTTACGAACATGGGGAAAAGGCTAGCAGACTGTTAGCACAGCTACTCAGGAGGAGGGAGGCGGCCAGGGAAATAGGTAGAACAGGGGTGGGCAAACTACGGCCCGCGGGCCGCATGCGGCCCACCAAGATCAAGTCATAAAAAAAAAAAAAATTAATAAGGTTAATTGGGGGGGGGGGCTGTTGGGTTACTGGTATAGGGTGGATACGTTGACTTGAGTAGGGTGATTATTGCTTGGCACAACATCGAGGGCCGAAGGGCCTGTTCTGTGCTGTACTGTTCTATGTTCTATTTTCTATATGAGGCGCCCAGAATCATAACCGGGTGAAGCGCCATTTTTGAAAAGTAGAGAAAAAGAGGGCTAAAGGCAGGATGCCGCCGGGGGAAGCGCTGAGGTATATGCCGCACGCTAATTGGTTACAACCGGGACTATTAATTAATATACTATGCGGCCCTTTAAAATTGTGAATTTCTGAATGTGGCCCTTGCACGGAAAAGTTTGCCCACCCCTGAGGTAGAGTGATGGATGGGGAGGGGCGCAAAGTGGAGGACCCGTCAGGATTGAATAAGGTATTCCGGGACTTCTATCGCAAGCTGTATACTTCGGAGCTGCCGGAAGAACCGGAGGAGATTTAAAGGTTTCTGGACGGGTTAACATCCCAACAGTATGTGGGGGGGTGAGTGGATGAGCTGGGGGCCCCGATTAGAGTGGAGGAGGTATTGGGGGGCCTAAAGGCCATGCAGTCGGGGAAAGCCCCGGGACCGGATGGATACCCAGTAGAGTTCTATAGGAAGTTTTCTGAGCTGGTGGGCCCGGTCTTGGCGAGGGTTTCAATGAGGCAAGGGACAGAGGGACCCTGCCGCCGACAATGTCGCAAGCCACTATATCACTGATATTGAAGCGGGGTAAAGACCCGGAGGCGTGCGGGTCCTACAGGCCAATCTCCCTGATAAATGTTGACGCCAAGCTCCTGGCAAAGGTACTGGCGGTTAGAATGGAGGACTACGTACCGGAGGTGATTGGGGAGGACCAAACTGATTCGTGAAAGTTAGGCAGCTGGCGGTCAACCTGAGAAGATTACTTAATGTGATAATGATGCCCCCGGTGGGCAGGGAGGTGGAGGTCGTGGTGGCGATAGACGCCGAGAAGGCCTTTGACCGGGTGGAGTGGGACTATCTATGGGAGGTGCTTGGACGGTTTGGGTTCGGGGAGGGACTGGTGGATTGGATCAAATTATTATATCAGGCCCCGAAGCACGGGGCAGCACGGTAGCATGGTGGTTAGCATAAATGCTTCACAGTTCCAGGGTCCCAGGTTCGATTCCCGGCTGGGTCACTGTCTGTGCGGAGTCTGCACGTCCTCCCCGTGTGTGCGTGGGTTTCCTACGGGTGCTCCGGTTTCCTCCCACAGTCCAAAGATGTGCGGGTTAGGTGGATTGGCCATGCTAAATTGCCCGTAGTGTCCTAATAGTAAGGTTAAGGGGGGGGGAGTTGTTGGGTTGCGGGTAGTTAACTACCTCGTAGTTATAGGGTGGATACGTGGGTTTGAGTAGGGTGATCATTGCTCGGCACAACATCGAGGGCCGAAGGGCCTGTTCTGTGCTGTACTGTTCTATGTCTATGTCGGCTAGTGTCAGGACTAACAGAGAAGTGTCGTAGTACTTTAGGCTGTACCGAGGGACCAGATAGGGCTGCCCGCTCTCCCCGCTGCTGTTTGCGCTGGCCATAGAGCCGCTGGCGACTGCGCTGAGAGCCGCAGAGGGATGGAAGGGGATGGTGAGGGGCGGGGTAGAACATAGGGTCTCTCTTTACGCAGACGACCTGCTCCTGTACGTGTCGGACCCAGTGGCCGGGATGGGAAGTATACTGGGAATGTTGAGGAAGTTCGGCCAGTTTTCAGGATACAAATTAAATACGGCCAAGAGTGAAATGTTTGTGGTACAGACAAGGAGCCAGGAGAACAGATTGAGAGGGCTACCGTTTAGGCTGGTTGAGAAAAATTTCCGGTATTTGGGAATCCAGGTGGCACGAGACTGGGGCAGGCTGCACAAGTTAAATTTGGCCAGGGTGGTGGAGCAAATGAAGGGAGAGTTTTGGAGATGGGATGCACTCCCGCTGTCGCTGGCAGGGAGGGTGGAGACTGTAAAGATGACAATCCTCCCTAGATTTCTGTTTGTTTTTCAGTGCCTCCCGATCTTTGTCCCACAGTCCTTCTTCAAAAGAGTTGACAGGATGATCATGAGCTTTGTCTGGGCGTGTAAATCCCCGTGGGTGAAGAAGGCGATGCTGGAGAGGAACCGCAGCGAGGAAGGGCTGGCTTTGCCGAGTCTGATTAATTATTACTGGGCGGCCAACATCGCTATGATAAGGAAGTGGATGGTGGGTACGGGGTCTATCTGGGAGCGGGTGGAGGCGGCTTCGTGCAGGTGCTCCAGCTTGGCTGCCCTGGTCACGGCTCCTCTACCGCTGCCGCCGGCCAGGTACTCCACCAGCCTGGTAGGTGGTGGCGACCTTGCGGATATGGGGCCAGTGGAGGAGGCATGTAGGGGAGACGGGGGCGTCGGTTTGGGCGCCAATCTGCGACAACGATCGGTTTGCCCCGGGAGTATGGATGGGGGGTCTCGAGCATGGCGGCGGACGGGGGTGGGAAGGGTGGGCGATATGTTCCTGGAAGGGAGCTTTGCGAGTTTGAGGAACTTGGAGGAGACATTTGGGCTGGTAAGGGGAAATGATTTTAGGTACCTACAGTTGCGGGACTTTGTTCGTAAACAGGTCCCATCTTTCCCACACCTCCCGCCAATGGGGATCCAAGACAGAATAGTCTCTAGGGGGGAAGAAGGGGAGGGTAGAGTCTCTGATATTTATAAGATGCTCATGAGGGAGGAAGGGTCCCAGACGGAGGAACTGAAACTTAAATGGAAGGAGGAGCTAGGCGGGGAAATGGAGGACAGGCTATGGGCAGAGGCCCTGAGTAGGGTAAATTCGACCGCGACCTGTGCCAGGCTCGGGCTGATTCAATTTAAGGTCGTTCACTGGGCTCACATGACGGTGGCTCGGATGAGCAAATTCTTTGGGATAGAGGACAATGCGCTAGGTGCGCGGGAGGACCAGCGAACCACGTTCACATGTTTTGGGCATGCCCTAAGCTTAGGGGGTACTGGGAGGGATTTGCGGGCGTCATGTCCCGGGTGCTAAAAACAAGGGTGGCGATAGAACATAGAGAACATAGAACAGTACAGCACAGAACAGGCCCTTCGGCCCTCGATGTTGTGCCGAGACATGATCACACTACTCAAACCCATGTATCCACCCTATACCCGTAACCCAACAACCCCCCCCATTACCTTACTTTCTAGGACACTACGGGCAATTTAGCATGGCCAATCCACCTAACCCGCATATCTTTGGACTGTGCGAGGAAACCGGAGCACCCGGAGGAAACCCACGCACACACGGGGAGGACGTGCAGACTCCACACAGACAGTGACCCAGCCGGGAATCGAAAAGGGTCCAGAGGTGGCAATTTTTGGGGTTTCGGAAGACCCAGGAGTCCAGGGGGAGAAAGAGGCCGATGTTTTGGCCTTTGCTTCCCTGATAACCCGGCGACGAATACTATTGGCGTGGAGGGACTCAAAGCCCCCGAAGACTGAGTTGTGGCTTGCGGACATGTCGAGTTTCCTGGGTATGGAAAAAATTAAGTTTGCCTTGAGGGGATCTGTACAGGGGTTCGCCCGGAGGTGGCAACCATTTATTGACTTCTTTGCGGGAGAGTGAGCGTCAGCAGGGGGGGGGGGGGGTAGAGTAGAGTAGGAGGGATAAAATGGCGGGTAGTACCGGTGGGAGAGGAGCGGGCTTGTGCAGTATGTTACGATTGAAGTATTGAATGTACGTGGATGTTTGCACATTTTTGCCTTTTTTGCTTTCATTCTGTTGATGTCTGTAACTGTTTACAAAGCCAAAAGCTACCTCAATAAAATTGTTTATTAAAAAAAAAAAATTATGTCCCCTCGTGACAGCCATTTCCACCCCAGGGAAAAGTCTCTGGCTATCCACTCCAACCATGCCTATCATCACCTTATACACCTCTATCAAGTCAACTCTCTTCCTTCTTCGCTCCAGTGAGAAAAGCCCTAGCTCCCGCAATCTTTCTTCATAAGACATGCTCTCCAGTGCATGCAGCATCCTGGTAAATCTCCTCTGTACCCTCTCCAAAGCATCCACATCCTTCCAAAATAAGGCGACCAGAACTGGACACAATATTCCAAGTGTGGTCTAACTAGGGTTTCATAAAGCTGCAGCAAAACCTCACGGCTCTTCAACTCAATCCCCCTGTTAATGAAAGCCAACACACCATACTCTTTCTTAACAACCCTATCAACCTGGGTGGCAACTTTGAGGGATCTATGTACGTGGACCCCAGGATCCCTCTGTTCCTCCACACTTCCAAGAATCCTGCTTTTCACCCTTTATTCAGCATTCAAATTCAACCTTCCAAAATGAATCACTTCACATTTATCTAGGTTGAACTCCATCTGCCACTTTGCAGCCCAGCTCTGCATCCTGTCAATGTCCTGTTGTAACCTGCAACAACCCTCAACACTATCTACAACTCCCCCAACCTTCGTGTCATCAGAAAACTTACGAACCACCCTTCCACTTCCTCATCCAAGTCATTTATAAAAAAAACACAAAGAGCAGAGGTCCCAGAACAGATCCCTGCGGGACACCACTGGTCACCGACCTCCAGGCGGAATACTTTCCATCCACTACCACTCGCTGTCTTCTTTCGGCCAGCCAATTCTGTATCCAGACAGCCAAATTTCCCTGTATTCCATGCCCCCTAACTTTCTGAATGAGCCTACCATGCGGAACCTTATCAAATGCCTTACTGAAATCCATATACACCACATCCACTGCCCGACCTTCATCAATGTGTTTCGTCACATCCTCAAAGAATTCAATGAGGCTTGTGAGGCATGATCTGCCCCTCACAAAGCCATGGTGACTATCATTAATCAAACTATGTTTTTCTAAATAATCATAAACCCCATCTCTCATCCTTTCCAATATTTTGCTCACCACAGACGCAAGACTGATGGGTCTGTAATTCGCAGGGATTTCCCTATTCCCTTTCTTGAACAGGGGAACAACATTTGCCTCCCTCCAATTATCCGCTACTACTCCAGTGGAGAGTGAGGACGCAAAGATCATTGTCAACGGCGCAGCAATCTCCTCCCTCGCTTCCTGTAGTAACCTTGGGTATATCCCGTCAGGCCCTGATGCTTTTCAGAATTTCCAGCACATCCTCCTTCTTAATATCAACCTGTTTGAGTCTATTAACCTGGTTCACATTGTTCTCATGAGCAACAAGGTTCTCTTCTCTAGTGAATACTGAAGCAAAATATTCAGTTCGGGCCTATCCCCATCTCCTCAGAATCTAGGCTCAAGTTCTCTCCACTATCCCTGGCCCCACTCAGTCTGAACATCCTCTTATTTCTCACATAAGTGTAGAATGCCTTGGTGTTTTCTCTAATCCTTCCCGCCAGGGCTTTTTTGTGCCCCCTTCTAGCTCTCCTAAGTCCATTTTTGAGCTCCTTTCTTGTAACCCTCTAGAGCCGTGCCAGATCCTTATGCAAGGTTGATCCTCTTCTTCCTCTCGATTAGAAGTTCCACTTCTCTCGTCATCCAAGGCTCCTTCACCTTACCATTCCTTCCTCGTCTCAGTGGGACAAAACTATCCGCCACTCGCAGCAAGTGCTCCTTAAACAACCCTGTTGTGCATTTCCCAAAGAACAATTGTTACCACTTTATGCTCCTCAGCTCCTGTCTAATAGCAGTATAATTTCCCCTCCCCCAATTCAATACCTTCCCATATTGTCTGTTCCTATCCCTCTCCATGACTATGTAAAGGTCAAGGAGTTGCGGTCACTGTCACCGAAATGCTCTCCCACCGAGACATCTGACACCTGGCCTGGTTCGTTGCCGAGCACCAAGTCCAATATGGCCTCCCCCCTAGTCGGCCTATCTACATATTGAGTCAGGAATCCTTCCTGTACACACCTGACAAAATCTGCTCCATCCAAACCTTTTGCACTATGGAGGTTCCAGTCAATATTAGGGAAGTTGAAGTCACCCATGACAACAACTCTGTTACTTCTGCACTCTTCCAAGATCTGCCACCCAATACTGATCCATGCTCAAAGTTCATCTCCCTTATTCCTGACACTCCTTGCATTGAAACAGACACACTTTAACCTATTCCATGGAGTGCAACTTTGCCCTATCAACTGTCTATCCTTCCTCACAGACTCGCTGCATACTATTTCAGCAGTACCAGTACCTGTTGTATTTTGCTTTTTACTTGTCAAAGATATGCCAGTTAGGTGGATTGGCCTTCTAAGTTGCTCTTAGTGTCCAAAAAGGTTAGGAGGGGTTATTGGGTTACGGGAATAGGGTGAAGCGAGGGCTTAAGTGGGTTGGTGCAGAATCGATGGGCCTAATGGCCTCCTTCTGCACTGTATGTTCTATGTTTATTCAATTTGATGAGCATGACAACTTGGTGAAATACAGACCAGCAACTTTGAATATTACTGAAAGCGGCAGCTGTAATTTGTACGGGAAAATATTCCATGTAATGAATGAATGAATGATTAATAACCTCAAACAGTTAGGAAATGCATTATGGTGATGCCTTTTACTCAGATCTTGAAATGGTTTTGAATGCATCGATGGTTAATTTTCTCCCAAGTAGTTAATCAGAGAGCATTAAGGGTATAAAGATATTCTGAGATGCGCCAGAGTTGAACCTGGGTGTAATGGGCTCTGTACTGGGCTGATGAGAGAATGGACACATGGAGGGCTGTGACTGTGAAGCTCTCATGGTGGGGAACCCTTGTAAGTGAGAGTGCACACAGCCTCTATGTGCGTGTCCACCACCACAACGACAGGATCCAGTATTAGGAGGGGAGGCTTGAAAACAACAGGAGGCATCTCTACCTGCACATCGTGAGGCTCCAGGTAAATCAGAGGCCTACAGACAGTGAGGGAGGGAGAGTTGAACTCCATACTGTAATAAAGATACAACACCATCATCTCAAAGCTCAGGTAAAATGTTGTCATCCAAAATAGAAAGATTGGTTCTGTCTGGGAGGGGGATGAGGAAGTATGGGAGGATTGTGAAGCTGGCCCCTGGGACACCTTCTTCAAATGCATACTCACTTGTTGGTGCCGCTACTGTGGACAGGTCAATTACACAGGACTTAAGAGCCCATTTCCCAGGAAGCAAGAGCAAGCTGAAGTTCTCCTGGCGTGCATTGATAGGGATTGGGTCATGTCAAATTTGGAAAAGCTACAAAGTAGAAGCCAGGAATGCAACCTTGGGGACTGAATGCTACTGTCAAGGGGGCACAGCTGCATCAATTCTGCCATCCCATTAGTGAAGGGGAGTCACAGGTTAACGACTAATGCAATTCATCAGTAGCTAAACAGATTCCATTCATTCACCACGAGCAAACAAATTCTCATTGTTCTGCTCAGTTAGTGAGTGGAATTAGAGTCACATTGGTTCAATAATGTAATTTACAAGTTCTCAACACCCACAGGGCTCCAGATGTTACACCTGTAGAATGGAATGCTGCTCACCTTTATGTATATGCTCGAGTCCAGGGATAAGGTAGCACGAGGAACAATGTGATCCAAGGTGCCAAAGCTTAGTTGCCCAACTTCTGTCATGGGTTTTTCATTCACACCTTTGAATTCAGCACCCTTTACCCGTTCTGATCTTCTATATCTCAGAATCCCTTCAGCGCAGAAGGAGGCCATTCGGCCCATCAAGTATACACTGATCGTCTGAACGAGCACCCCACCCAAGGCCCATTTCCCCACCCTATCCCCGCAACCACACCTAATCTTTTGGACACTTCGGGGAATTGACATTGGCAACCCACCTAACCTGCTCATCTTTGGACTGTGGGAGGAAACGGGAGCATCAGGAGGAAACCCACGCAGACACGAGGAGAACATATAAACTCCACAGAAACACAGTCTCCCAAGGCTGATTGAACCCGGGTCTTTGGTGCTGTGAGGTGGCAGTGTTAACCACTGTGCCACCATGCTGCCCTTTAGAGAGGAGTCAAAAGTGAGATTGAATCCAGTGGTCCAGGAAGCTTTGTGCTATAATGTTCTATTGTTCAATCGAGGCAGGAGGCAAAGGTATCTGCACACACAGCTCCAGCAGGAGGCACTGCATGTGGGACGAGACCAGGGTGTGAGCATCAACAGGAGACTGAGGAGCAAAGACGCAGACTGCGGAGACAACTGGCAGCACCAAGGGTCTAGCGTTCACGAGTCTCCTATTTACAAATGAGCGAGGGGCAGTACAGGGCAAGGCTGTGTTTGTCCAGAGAGATTGGGGCCGGATGTTGAGATTTTCTTTTCCTGCTGGCAGTTTCAATGGGAAATCCCATTGACAAGTGGTGGGAAGATAGAATCCTGCCACCAGCAAACCACGCGCAGTCAAGAAACTCGCGGCTGGGGGACCAGAGAATCTAGTCCCTGTTCCAATAGTCCCTGAGCCACATGCTCCAAGATGGAGGCTTCCCCCTACCAGTGCCCTTGAAGATGATGACAGCACTCAAATTCTTTGCCTCAGGAGCTTCCCAGGGAGCAACTGGGGATCTGTGGATTTCCCAGTCAGCAAAATATCAGTGCATTCAGGTGACCAACGTGCTATACAGGAGGGCCCACCATTGTGAACAGGCATTTGGTGTCTACATTCACTGTAGAAGACTTTTTTTAAAAATGCTAAAGATACTTGAAAATCAAGAGGTAAAATGGAGGGAGGAACTTAAAACAATTAACATTATTAAGGAAATGGTTTTGGGAAACATTATGAGACCTAAAGGCTGACAAGTCCCAAGTACATGCTGACCTGCATCCTCGAGTCTTAAAAAAAAATTGTTGCAGAGTTAGTAGAGACATTGGTTTTAATCTTCCAAAATACTGGAAGAGTCGCAGCACACTGGAAAACATCTAAACCCTTTTATTCAAAAAAGGAGGGAGACAGAAAACTGGGATCTATTGGACAGTTAGTTTGGCCTAACATCTGTCAAAGGGAAGTTGCGAGAATCCAAGAAGGTTACAGCAGAATTCTTCAAAAATAATAATAGAGGGCAGCACGGTGGCTCAGTGAGTAGCACTGCTTGTCTCACGGCGCCGAGGTCCCAGGTTCGATCCCGGCTCTGGGTCACTGTCCGTGTGGAGTTTGCACATTCCCCCGTGTCTGCGTGGGTCTCATCACCACAACACAAAGATGTGCAAGGTAGGTGGATTGGCCACGCTAAATTGCCCCTCAATTAGAAAAAAGGAATTGGGTACTCTAAATTTTTTTTAAAAGAAGAAAAATAATAATAGGATCAGTCAGAGCCAACATGGTTTTGTGAAAGAGAGATTATTGAACTAATTTATTAGAGTTCCTTGAGGAAGCAACAAGCAAGTTGGATAAAGGGAACCTGTAAATGTGGTGTACTTAAATTTCCAAAGGCTTTGATAAGCTATCACATCAAAGGTTCCTACACGAAATAAGAGCTCATGGTGTTGGTGGTAACATCTTAGCATGGATAAATGACTGGTTCGCTAACAGGAAGCAGAGAGCAGGGATTGGTGGATCTTTTTCAGGTTGGCAAGCTGTAACTAGTGGTGTGCAGTGCAGTGCTGGGACCCCAACAATGTACAATCTATATTAATGACCTGGATGAAGGCATCAAATGTACGGTCGCTAAAATTGCTGATGACACCACCATAGATTGGAAAGTAAGTTGTAAAGAGTAGATCACAGAGTTTACAAAGGGATATAGATGGGTTATGTAAGTGGGCTAAAATTTGGCAGATGGAGTATAATGTGGGAACTTGCTCACTTTGGCAGGAAGAATGGAAAAGCAGCAAACTATTTATATGGAGAGAGATTTCAGATCTCGGTGGTACAGAGAGATCTGGGTGTCCTGGTACACAGCGCCGGCTCTAGGGTTGCTGGCGCCCCGGGCAAGCTGAACTTCGGCGCCCTTGGGGGGGGGGGGGCGGGGGGGGGGGCGAGGGGGGGGGGGCGAGGGGGGGCGAGGCCGAGGAGGGGCGGGGGGGGCGAGGCCGAGGAGGGGCGGGGGGGGCGAGGCCGAGGAGGGGCGGGGGGGCGAGGCCGAGGAGGGGCGGGGGGGGCGAGGCCGAGGAGGGGCGGGGGGGCGAGGCGAGGAGGGGCGGGGGGGCGAGGCCGAGGAGGGGCGGGGGGCGAGGCCGAGGAGGGGCGGGGGGGCGAGGCCGAGGAGGGGCGGAGGGGCGGGGGGGCGAGGCCGAGGAGGGGCGGGGGGGCGAGGCCGAGGAGGGGCGGGGGGGCGAGGCCGAGGAGGGGCGGGGGGGCGAGGCCGAGGAGGGGCGGGGGGGCGAGGCCGAGGAGGGGCGAGGCGGCGAGGCCGAGGGGGGGCGAGGCCGAGGGGGGGCGAGGCCGAGGGGGGGCGGACCCGAGGGGGGGGCGGACCCGAGGGGGGGGCGGACCCGAGGGGGGGGGCGGGGGAGGGGCGGACGCGGGGGGCGGACCCGAAGGTGGGGCGGGCGCGGGGGGGCGGACCCGAGAGGGGGGCGGACACGCGGGGGGGCGGACGCGGGGGGGCGGACCCGAGGGCGGGGCGCGGGGGCGGACCCAAGGGCGGGGGGCGGACCCGAGGGCGGGGCGGGGGGCGGACCCGAGGGCGGGGCGGGGGGCGGACCCGAGGGCGGGGCGGGGGGCGGACCCGAGGGCGGGGCGGGGGGGGCGGGCGGACCCGAGGGCGGGGGGGCGGACCAGAGGGCGGGGCGGGGGGGCGGACCCGAGGGCGGGGCGGGGGGGCGGACCCGAGGGCGGGGCGGGGGGGACTGAGCGGGGGGGGCGGACCGAGCCGGGGGGCCACCCTGGGGGCGGGCAGCCACCGCGCATGCGCTGGTTGGCACCGGCCCAACTGCGCATGCGCGGGACCCGAGTCTCTGGCGCCCCCGAGCACATGGCGCCCCGGGCAGTCGCCCGAGTTGCCGGTGCCTTGAGCCGGCCCTGCTGGTACATGAATTACTAAGTTAGTATGCAGGTATAGCAAATGATCTAAAAAGCAAATTGATTGTTGATGTTTGTTGCTTGGGGGATGGAATACAAAAGTAGGGTTTTTTTTACTGCAGCTGGTGAGATGACATCTCGAGTATTGTGTGTAAATTTGGTCTCTTTTGAAAAATGATAGAAACAGTTCGGAAAAGGTTAATTCAACTCATTCCTGGGATGAAGGGCTTATCTTATGAAGAAAGTTTGAACAGATTGGATGTTTACCTATTGGAGTTCAGAAGAATGAGAGATGAACTTGATGAAATCCGCTGATTTGGCACAATGAATATACTGGAATATCTTTCCACTTGTCGGGGAGACTAGAACTAAAGGATACAGTTTGAGGACTTTTTTCTTCCTGAACCATTAGTCTTTGGAACTCTTCAAAAAAATATATATATATTGGGGGCTGGGTCACTGAATTTATTCAAGGCCGGGTTAGATGGACTTTAATAAAGGAGTTTTAAAAAATTCACTTATGGTATCTGGGCATTTCTGGCTAGACCAGTATTTGTTGCCCTTAGTAGTTGCTCTTGAGAAGGTGGTGGTGTAAGAGCCCGTCCTGCTGATTCCCTTATATCCCCTTACTTTATTTTTGCTAGCCATGATGTGGAGATGTCGGCGTTGGACTGGGGTGAGCACAGTAAAAAGTCTTACAACACATTTATATGGACAAAGCTAAAGATACAAGTTGGCACTTTGAATCAGATGCAAGACGATACTTTGAATTCAAAGTATCATCTTGCATATTTGACTTTATCTATATAAATGTTTCTGGAACCTACCTCTTCATTCACCTGAGGAAGGAGCAGTGCTCCGAAAGCTAGTGATCTGAAACAAACTGTTGGACTTTAACCTGGTGATATAAGACTTCTTACTTTATTTTCGCTGTTATCATTTTGATCCATGGATGCTTATTGGAAAATAAGCTGGAAGAAGAAAATTCAAAAGTTACAACATAGTACACTCTGCTAGCTTTGGGCATCAAAACTCAGACTCTCTGGCAGAGAGAGATGGGGTGGGATGCAGTTCAATTGGTTGGCTGGTGGCCAATGAATTGGCTAAAAGAATGTATTCTGCCTGGTAACAGGTGGTGATTGGATCCTGCCTGAGTGGGATGATTTCCAGAGACCTAAGGAAAGCAGAGTTTCAATCCTGGACATTCAGGGAAAAGGACCTACTCTCTTAAGTGTTTTCTACAGAAAAGCTACTGTATTTCTGAAAGTGCAGAGAGCTGAATGAATCTACAGTGAAAACCATTACAGACTGGAAAGCAGAAACCTGAAAGCCTGGTTTGAAGGACAGTGTGCTAAAGACAACCATCTAAAACAAAGACTTTTTTTATCCCTTTTACTTATTATTCATTCCTCTCTTCCACTGTTTATTTGCCTTGAGGAGCATGTGTAGGAGGTTGGGGGGGGGGGGGGGGAGGAATTAGATGATGGTTAACCAATTGTATTTGCTACATATTTAATTATAGTTCTCGGTTATAGACAAAAATCGTTTTTAAATTTACAAACCTGGTGACTGTAATTATTGGGCCATCAAGGGCTAAAGATTTCAGGTAATTTTCTAAGACTGATTGGTTAATTTTTAAAAATCAGTATTGCATACAAACATATTCAAAAGAACAAAGACGTAAATGAATTAAAAAACATTCTCCATGCCTCACAATTCACAGTTTGTGCAAGTTTTCCTCCCTTTTCATTGCCTTCCACCTCCCCACCACACAGCCCAACAATTCCTCAACCATGGTCATGAACAGTCCCCACTGTGTCTCAAACCCTTCTGCTGATCCCCTCAATTCGAACCTGATCTTTTCCAGCCGGAGAAAGTTGTACAGGTCCCCCAGCCAGGCTGCCACCCCCGGTGGTGATGTTGACTGCCATCCCAACAGAATATTTCGTTGAGCAACAAGTGAGGCGAAGGCCACAATGTTAGCCTTCCTCACCTCCATCAGCTCCGGCTTTTCCGATACCCCAAAAATAAATTGCCACCATAGGGTCCAGCTGGCCTCTATCTCCACAATCTTTTAAAGCATCCAAAACACCCCTCCCACAGTATCTCTCCAACTTCTCGCAACCCCAGAACATATGCGCGTGATTTGTTGGTCCACGGCCACACTTCTCACACTCGTCCGCACCCCTGGAAGCACCTACTCATCATATACACCACCTTAAACTGAATCAAGCTCATCCTTGCACACAAGGTCAAATTCACCCTGCGCATCGCCTCACCCCACATCCTATTGAAACAATGGTTTCAAGGTCATCATTAGAATTTTAATTCCACATTTTTATTCAATTCAAATTTCACCATCTGCCATAATGGGATTCGAACCCAGATCCTCAGAGCATTGCCCTGAGTTCCAAGATTAGTGATCCAGTGACAATACCACTGTCCCACTGCCCCCCCCTCCCCCCGGACGATTATGGGGGAAGCTGACCAGAAAGTAGAGTTGAGACCAGCCATGATCCTACTGAATGGCAGAGCTGGCTTCAACGGCTGAATGGTCCACTCCTTCTCCCAAGTTCTATGTTCCCAGAGTTTGAGTTCATAAAATGTATATTCTCCTGTTTCCATGTGATGGCTTACACTATCATAGAGAAATAAGAAAGAGTTACTTTTCAGTCCCTAGGTCTAACAAACATTTACCTAGATACTGAGCAGTAAGATAACCTGGTTTGTAGATGGAATCCCTGCCTCAAGGTAAACCATGATAATGGACATGCAATATGAAAACTCAAGGATGGAACAGACAAGTTCAGCAAAATATTTCTTCAGTTTACTATTAGAGATAAACAGTAGCTTTTTGAAAATGGGGAAAGGGCAGTTAAAAATCAAATTTTAAATCCACTAAATCCAAAAGCAGAAACCTACTTTACATTTTAAAACGTATTTCTAACGAACTTGTCAAATTGAAACTATCGCACATCTTACTAAGTTCTCGTAGGATCAAACACAAACACCTATATATAAAATTTGAGGGTGGAATGCAACGTTCAATATTTATATATTTACAACATATACACAATATTTACAATGATCAGTATTTAGATATGGTACAACCAGACCGTTAAAGATTTGCATCTCTAACAAAAACACTTGTTATATGGCTCAGTCATTAATATACCCCACGTAAAAAATCTCAAATTCACATGAATTAACTAGTAATGATAATCTAAAATTTTGTTCTGTTATTGTGTACAAATGAGAGTTGGGAGAACGCAGGAGTAGAGGATCTGTCAAGATCATATTGAATGGAAGAGCAGGCTCGAGGGGCCAAATGGCCTACACCTATTTTTTTTTTCTACGAATTTACCAAGTTGCCATCCCAATTGTACTGTGACTCCACTCAGCAATTGCTTACTGCCCACATGCATAAATTAAACTTACGGATAAGAATTCAAGCGCTGATGTGTTTCCTGAAATATGCAAGAATTGCACTTTGAATAATGGGTGACACCGACAAGCTCTAATTTGAAACCATAATCACAATGTACGATGCTGTGGATGGGACTTGTGTGTGGTTCCTGTTCACTATGCATTGCGCAGATTTGTACTTGCTGGCTACATTTGTGACACTGTAACTCTGCCTTAGTAAGCAGTAGCCAAAAACTGAGTTTCTCATCCATAACATTACAAGTACAAAATTTAGTGTTTAATGTATGAGAGTTGCAGGTCTTTCATATTCAAGAAGCAGTCATCAAAACATATCCCTCCTTATTTTAAATTCCATATCAAATTAGCAATGAGCAGAAACTGAACACAGAGCAAGCCCCAGCCACATTATTACCAGTGGAGTCAAAGTACAGTACTGTGGCTGAAAATTGAGACAGGTTCAGTGTAGTCAACACCCTCATTACACGCAATTTCCCCAACCCATTTACTATCCTGAGGTAGTAGTGTGGCTGTATCTTTACTGGTACATGGTATCTGGCCAAACTATGCTTACAGAAATTTGCATCATAAGTGAATGATTTGAAAAACTCCACATAATTAAAAAATAAAATGGAGGAGCCAGTCTTCACTTTGTCCATTCCTTTTGTCCGAGTTTGTAAATTTATCCTGCAGAGTATGTGAGGCACAAAGCTAATCTCAGCACCCAGTGCATTTTGTAATTTAAACCCAAATACAACATAGCCAGATTAACTTTAGAAAGGTCGTAGAATGAAGGCTGTGTGTTTGTGGGGTTGAGAGCACCTATTTCCAAAAGTTGCTATTATTAAAACAAAAGCCATAATTTACAAATGTATAAAAATCAACTTACATGTCACAGGCAGAGCAATGATGGCATCGGTCAGGTTTAATTATTTGACACCTATCACAATACCTGATGGCTGCAAAGAGGCAAAATGTTGTTTCAATATAGATCACCTTGAGTATCAAGAAATATATCTAAAATGTGCTATCAACTTGTACACTATGTACACATTTCTGAAGAATCTTCATAAATGCACCCTCTGTAATCAATGTTTCATTATTTTATGATTACATATTAATGGAACACAAATTATATATATATACCCACACATCTCATCAGAACTTGATTAAGACTAACTAATGACATGACATGCTTTTGGCCTTTAAAAGGCAGGAATTTTCAAAGCATAACAATTGGGGATAAAGCATTTCATTTTGCTGTTTTAGAAGAGCCACAAAGTTTTAATTATAGTGTAAAAGTTTTTAAAAATTCATTTACATGATATGGGCATTACAGGCTAGGCCAGCATTTGTTGCCCATCCCTAATTGCCTTGAGAAGGTGGTGGTGCGCATGTGGAGTAGGTACCAGCACAGTATTGTTAGGGAGGGAGTTCCAGGATTTTGACCCAGCGACAGTGAAGGAATCGCAATAGGTTTCCAAGTCAGGATAGTGAGTGGCTTGGAGGAGAACCTCCAGGTGGTGGTGTTCCCAGGCATTTGCTGCCCTTGTCCTTCTAGATGGAAGTGGTAGTGGGTTTGGAAGTTGCTGCCTAAGAAGGCTTGGTGAGTTCCTGCAATGCATCTTGTAGATGCTGTACACTGCTGCTACTGTGTCAGTACTGGAGGGAGTGAAGGTATGTCAAAGGGGTGCCAATCAATTGGGCTGCTTTGTCTTGGGATGATGTCAAGGTTCTGGAGTGTTGTTGGAACTGCACTCATCCAGGAAAGTGGGAAACATTCCATCACACTCCTGACTTAAGCTGTGGGGAGTCAAGAGAGGAGTTACTCACTGTAGGATTCCTCGCCTCTGACCTGCTCTCATAGTCACAGTATTTATATGGATAGACCAGTTCAGTCTCTAGTAAATGGTAATCCTCAGAATGTTGATAGTGGGAGATTCAGTGACGGTAATGCCATTGAATGTCAAGAGCAATGGTTTGATTCTGTCTTATTGAAGATGGTCATTGCCTGGCACTTGTGTGGCGAGAATGTAACTTGCCACTTGTCAGCCCAAACCTGGATATTGCCCAGGTCTCGCTACATTTGGACATGAACTGCTTCAGTATCTGAGAAGTCGTGAATGATGCTGAACATTGTGCAGGGATCTGCGAACATCCAAACTTAGAATGGAAGGAAGATCAAGGTGCCGCTGGAGTGGGGACTTTGGGGGGGGGGGGGGGGGGGGGGGGGGGGGGGGGGGGGATGCTGGCCTTGCCAAACTTATTGCATTATTACTGGGCAGCAAATGTAATGAAGTGGGTAGCAAGGGAAGGGTTGGTGTGTGAGCGGATGGAGACAGCCTCGTGTAAGGGCACCAGCTTGGGAGCACTGTTGATGGTGCCTTGCCGTTCTCGCTGGCCAGGTACTCCACAAGTCCGGTAGTGGTGGTGGCCCCGAGGGCGTAGGGACAGTGGAGGCAGCACCCGAGGCTGGAAGGGGCCTCAGTTTGGGTTCCTATCTGTGGGAATCACAGATTTGTTCCAGGGGATGGCTGGATGTGGAGTTCCAGGGGTGGCGGCAGGTGGGGATAGAGTGGTTTGGGGACCTATTCATGTGGGGCAGATTCTCGAGCTTGGAGGAACTGGTAGAGGAATATGAGCTGCCCAGCGGGAATCGGTTCCGGCAATTGCAGGTGTGAAACTATGTGAGGTGGCGTCTTTTCCTGACCTACTGCCCCGGCGTTGCAGGACAAAGTGGTGTCGAAAATAGAGGTTGGTGGGGGCAAGGTGTCAGAGATTTATAAAGAATTAATGGACTGGAAGGACGCCCCGATAGGAGAAATTAAGCAGACGGGGGAGGAAGAGCTGGGGAGGGTGCTGGAGGCTAGGTTATGGGAGGAGGCTATGAGAAAGGTGAATACATCCTCTTCATGCGTTAGGCTTCGCCTCATTCAATTTAAAGTAGTCCATAGGGTTCATATGTCGGTGGACAGAAAGAGCAGGTTTTTTGAGGGTGTAGAGGATAGGTGTGGGTGATGCGCAGGGTGATGCCTGCGAACCATGTTCCCATGTTTTGTGCCTTTCCAAAGCTGGAGATAAAAGTTCCGATTTTGATGGGGGTTCGCTGACGTGATGTCTGAGGTGCTGAGGGTGAAAGTGGTCCCAAGTCCGGAATTGGCAATTTTTGGAATGTCACAAGACCCGTGAGTCCAGGGGGTGAGAGAAGCCGATGTTTTGGCCTTTGACTCGCTGGTAGTTCGGAGACAAATCCTGTTGGCATGGAGGGGCTCGGAGCAGCCGAAACCGGGGGTTTGGGTGAGCAACCTCGTGGAATTCCTGATGCTGGAAAAAATCAAGTTTGCCTTGAGAGGGGTCTGTGGATGGTTTGCCCATTTATCGACTTCTTCCAGGATAGTTAAGTCAGCAGGGGACGGAGGGGTACACTTTGGGGTTTAAAAAAAAGAGGAGGCAGAGAGGGTGGGGGGCATGGCAGGAAGGGCGGTGTTGGTTATCTATTTGTTATGAGATTTCCTGCTTTATCTCTTTTTGGTTTTGGTTGTGTTTGATGTATATATATATATATATATACACACACACACACACACACACACCTTAATAAAAACATTTTTAAAAAAAAGAACCACGATAGGTAGTAATGGTAGAGTGGGAAATGCCCAGCCATGAGGTTGCAGATTGTGGTCGAGTACAATTCTGCTATTGCTGATGGTCCACAGTGCCTAATGGATGCCAAGTCTCAAGTTGACAAATTTTTTCGAAGTCTATCCCATTTAGCACACACTCATGATGCAGGTTTTCGTCAATGCGAAGACGGAACTTCGTCTCCTCACCCTTACCGAATCACCTAGAGCAGGCAAGTTGGTGAGGACAAGGACAAGTATGTTTTTCCCTCTTGTTGGTTCTCTCATCAGCTGCCACAGTCCCAGCCGAGCACCTACATCCTTTAGGACCCGACCAGTTCGGACTATGGTGGCACTCCTGAACCACTCTTGGTGATGGATACTGAAGTCACCCATCCAGAGTACATTGCCCTTACCACCCTCCGTGCTTCTTCCAAGCGGTGTTCAACATGGTGGAGTTACTGATTCATTAGCTATGGGGGGATGTAGGTGGTAATCAGCAGGAGACTTCATGGGGTCCAGCATGGATGTTGAGGACCCCCTTGGCAATTCCTTCCCGACTATACACCACTGTGCGGACAGGATATACCCAGGAATGGTGATGGCGGTGTCGGAGACATGACTTGTAAGGTATGATTTCGTGAGGATGACTATGTCAGGCTGTTGCTTGACTAAACTGTAAGACAGCACTCCCAATTTTGGCACAAGCTCCCAGATATTAGTGAGGAAGACTTGGCACGGTTGACAGGGCTAGGTTTGCCGTTGTCATTTCTGGTACCTAGGTCAATGCTGGGTGATCTGTCCAGTTTCATTCCTTTTATTTTCTTTTATGTGCCTTTGCTCCTTTTATGTGCCTTAAGCGCCTTGACCCTCTAACATCAACCTAATATTCTCAGTCTTAAAAATTTCAATCACTATCCAGTCATTTGGGGGAAAAGAGAGTTCCAAATTTGAAGAAACATTGAGTTTAGAGTACGGTTTTTGGGTGTCTCGGGGAGAGATACAAGTTGGATGAGAAGCATCAAGTAAATGCTCAGGATTTCACCAGAAGAAACCTATTTGCAACTGTTTCAGTCTCAACTGAGAAGCCTTTGTGTCAAGCTAGTGGTAATTCTTCATTCTGCAAGTAAGAGTTGCTGGGGTAAAGGAATAGTGAGAGTTTGAATCGTTGTCTTGTCCTATTGAGGACTTTCCATCCTTTTTCTCTGGTGCCATATAGTTAACTTTTCTTGGTCTAATAAATATTTTATTGTTTGCATTAAAAGTTTATTAGCAGAGTCCTCTGAATTTGTACAGCAAATTCCCTTCACAGTTTCTGGGGGAAGAAAGTCAATAAGCCAGGTTTCACTCTGGGATTTAACTTGTCCAGTATTAACAGCAGCTGGGATCATAACAAATTGTGATGCAATTGAATCTGCTGTGCTTTCAAAACCAATACAGTGAAGTTGAGGCACCACATGAAATAAGCAATCACTTCCCACTTCTCTGACTGAAACGTTTCTTGAATGCTTAGGCTGTCTTTCCTACACACACACACAGCCATTATATGGGTAATGGTGTCCTTTCTTTTCTGAACATTGCAACCACGTGTGAGAGAGGAGTCAGTGCAGTTAAACAAAGCATCCAAAGAACTGCAGCTCAGCCACAGAAGAGCTATACATGATTTCTGAAAGTTAAAGTAAAATACTGAGGATGCTGAAGATCTGAAATTAAAACAGAAAGTGTTGGAACACTCAGGAGATCAGGCAGCATCTGTGGAGAGGGAAACGGTGCTTCTGATCTCTTCCGAACAATTACGTAGAAGTGTCCTACCGGACTTGAAACAACAGTCCCGAAGAAGTGTCCTACCGGACTCGAAACAACAGTTCCAAAGAAGCCTCATTTTGGACTGAAAATGGCAGTTCCGAGCAAGTGTCCCAACGACAGTTCGAACAAGTATTATAAAAAGTAGGAAAATAGGTGTTTTAAATTATGTTACTGTGCTCTGGGAAGGCCAGATGGTTAAAGCTGGAATCTCAGGTAATTATTGAAAATAAATGAAATGAACAAACCTCTTAGAAAGAACAGATGCTACCAATTGATGTTTGTCATTAGCAACAAATAATTGGACCATATTTTCAGATAAGGAATACATGACAATGCTCCATAATTATCTTGTTACAGTAATTTAAAGCGGAGAAAATAATAGATTTTGAGTATAATGGAACTTGTTCATCTTAAGTCCCTGACATGTCTGTTTAAATTGAATGACACCTAAAAGTGAAAATATTGTGGAATCATTAACAAAAATCCCCACTCCTGACCAAATGATGGTGTGAAGATCATTCATGAACCAGGGAAGTTTGGCCGAGAATGCATTGCCAAGGAACTCCTGCATCAGTGTCTTGGAGCTATGATGATTGGCCTTTGATAATTATAATCATCTTCCTTTACATGAGGAATGGTTGCAACCACCTGAAGCTTTTTCACTTGACTTCTGCATTCCTTGGGCTCTTTGGAGCCACACGACTAAATTTCTGATTTTGAGGGTGCTTACTCTTTAGATTTCAGCTCTTGTCGAATCTTAACTGAATGTCAATAAGCAGGTTACTGGTGAAGGAGCATTGCCTGATGGCATCAGTGATGATTCCCAAGAAATTAAGAGGGAAGTAATTGGTTAGGTTAGATTTGTTTCTGTAGAGAGGACATTTTGAGTAATCCTCCACATCGTATTCAGCAATACAGTTCGTAAATGTTGTAGCCCAGAGCCTTTTCTGTGTCCTCTGCCTTTAGTTGCTTCTTAATATCATATGGAATCGTACCAGATTGGCTAGATACTGGATAGACATTAGCAACCGTGATTCTTGGATCTCACGAACCTTTGGCACTTTTACAAAACATGATTGCAAATACCAACTTTGTCTCCTACACTCTTGTCCTGGATTTATCATGGTTGAAGATGAGGATTTCATGGAGCCACCTCCTCCCTCCTGTTGGGTAACAGTCATCCACACTGTTGTTGAAGAGATGCAATGTTTTTCAGCCATGTCTACAGTATGCTACTTTTGTTATTCAGCATGTTGGTTTCTCTGTATTGTAGTGTCACTCGGTTTATAGAATTTACAGTGCAGAAGGAGGCCATTCGGCCCATTGAGTCTGCACCGGCTCTTGGAAAGAGCACCCTACCCAAGGTCAACACCTCCACCCTATCCCCATAACCCAGTAACCCCACCCAACACTAAGGGCAATTTTGGACACTAAGGGCAATTTATCATGGCCAATCCACCTAACCTGCACATCTTTGGACTGTGGGAGGAAACTGGAGCACCCGGAGGAAACCCACGCACACACGGGGAGGATGTGCAGACTCCGCACAGACAGTGACCCAAGCCGGAATCGAACCTGGGACCCTGGAGCTGTGAAGCAATTGTGCTATCCACAATGCTACCGTGCTGGACATGTGCAGGACATGTGCACGCTGAGACCTACTCCAGTGAGGTCACACACGCCTTTCCTCAGCTGCTGAGCATGGTGAACCAGTGCGTTCGGACAGGGTTGAGGATTTATTTAAATTATTGGCGAAGGAACAGCTGAAAATCAATTTTCTATTGTACCAGACAAAAATCCTTCCAAAGGATACATTTTGCTGTCCCGGTATCCCCTTGAATACTAGAAATTTTGGTGGTGATCCCCCAGCTTGATGGTGATTCAGGAATGAAGGATGTGTTGGGCTATAAGGTTACAGTCTAATATAAAATTCTGCAGTTGCTGAATTCCCACAGCGTTCCGACTGCTCGATCTGACCTCAGGTTTGCCCCACTGAACATGGCAATAGTATCACCGTACATGATAAAACATGTTATTACTGTGAATATACGATTTAACTTCATAAGAGGTCTGTGATCATCTCTCCAACCAGTACTATTGTCGCAGACATGTTTGGGTCAGACAGATCTTCAGTGAAGATGAAGTCAAGTAAGTTAGTTCCTGATGTTGGTTCCCTCAGTAACCCGACAACCCGTCTGGAACCCATGATGATACTATCAAGTCATTCTCAATGATGATGAACAACGATTTTGTGCCCTTGTTTTTCAAGTGACGTTCAAAATTGTCATTTGAGGAATACAAGGAAGGTGGGAAATTCTTAAATTTTAGGACAATACCAACTTTAAAAATAATCTCACACAAATACAATAACCAACATGGGAGCAAAGGGATATATGAAAATAATGCAGTGTATGATTTTAGAATGCAATTTTCCAAAAATGAGTATTTTGTGCGTTTCTTATTACTTGCTCTTATTAATTGCTCACATAACTAGAATAGCAATTTACCTCCATTTGCAGTTCTGGTATAAACAGGCAAGTCCTTGGCAACTCTCTTAAGAATTTCTTGCTGCGCTTCTGGTCTTTCTTCCCGATCATACTGTTCCTTATCGGTGTTGACTAACCTGAACTGCAAGAAAATGGAGTGCATTACATTCCGTTCTAAAATTCACCACCATCTTTTCCTTCACAGCCCATTTTAAGTCCCTCATTTAAATTACTCCTTCAATCATGTTAATCTGACAGTGACAACCAGCAATTTCAATTTCATATGGTTTTCTATAAAGATACAATATATAATCTTCCAAGCAGAATACGTAACATGATACTTCATACAGCTACATTAGCTTTCAGGGACCCAAATCTTGTTAGATTTATTCACTAATGTGTCCAAGTTCATGCTGACAGCATTTATTGGTAGAACATTGATGTTTGCTGTATTTTTTCATTAGCATTGCAGATATTGGTTCAGATTTAGTTACCAAATATTAATGTGGCAATCTTCAATCCACAGTATCCATTTGCCCTGACACCATCAATCTATCAAGCTAAGTCTGAAGTGTGGAACACTGGTTTATTAATCAACTCCATGTTCATTATATTACAAACCATTTTCTTTCACCTTTGCCAATAAAATATTGTTCTTTTTATTCTTACCACTGGAGATTACTTTTTCAACTACTCCATCTTGTCCTCTGGCATTTCTTTCTAAAGTCCCTCCCTGACTTAACACCTCGTTCTGCTTTCAAAAGTCTCAAATTCTTTTCCTTTCAACCTTAACCTTGTCCAAACTTTCTTTTTTCATTCTTTCCCTTGTTGCCTCTTTATTATCAAACCACAAGCTGCGAGTATGTTTCTTGTATTGACCAAATGACCACACAGCCAGCATGTTAGTTCAAACGACAGTTTATTATTAAACACAAGACATTTTTCTATGTGCAATGATACATGCGGCAATGTATTAAACTACACCTATCAACTAAGATGACCTTTACTTAACTTCTGGATGACCGGCTCTATGCAGGTAGATAAGGCCTTTATCTGAGTCCCCGCGTGTGTCGGCTGGAAATCATCAGGTTCGTCTCGGCTGCGGCTCGTCTCTCTCTCAGGTAGCGATCGCGGTCTTGAACTTGGCTGGTCATTATGCTGCAGTTGGTATGGGCACAGGCCGATCCCAAAAGAGACCGATTCCTAGTGCGCAGGGCTTCTTATCCTTCTTCTGGGTGGCTCTGACTTCAGTCGTAATGAAGTGCTTCGAGAGGTTGATCATGAAGCGCATCACCTCCATACTCCCAGAACATCTTGATCCACTGCAATTTGCATGCCGTTGCAACCGGTCCACATCAGACGCCATTTCCCTGGCCCTACACTCATCCCTAGAGCATCTCGAAAACAAGGACTCCTACATCAGACTCCTATTTATTGACTACAGCTCCGCCTTCAACATCATAATCCCAACCAAGCTCATATCAAAGCTCCAAAACCTAGGGCTTGGCCCCCCACTCTGCAACTGGATCCTCGATTTTCTGACCAACAGACCACAATCAGTCAGAATGAACAACAACTCCTCCTCCACAATAGTCCTCAATACCGGTGCCCCACAAGGATGCGCACTTAGCCCCCTACACTACTCCCTGTACACACACGACTGCATGGCAAAATTTGGTTCCAACTCCATCTACAAGTTTGCTGACGATACGACCATAGTGGGCCGGATCTCGAATAATGATGTGTCAGAATACAGGAGGGAGATAGAGAACCTAGTGGAACTGTGTAGCGACAACAATCTCTCCCTCAATACCAGCAAAAATAAAGAGCTGGTCATTGACTTCCGGAAGCAAAGTACTGTATACCCCCCTGTCAGCATCAACGGGGCCGAGGTGGAGATGGTTAGCAGTTTCAAATTCCTAGGGGTGCACATCTCCAAAAATCTGTCCTGGCCCAACCACGTCGACGCGACCACCAAGAAAGCACAACAGCGCCTATGCTTCCTCAGGAAACTAAGGAAATTCGGCAGGTCCACATTAACCCTTATCAACTTTTACAGATGCACCATAGAAAGCATCCTATCGGGCTGCATCAGAGCCTGGTATGGCAACTGCTCGGCCCAGGACCGGAAGAAACTTCAGAGAGTCATGAACACCGCCCAGCCATCACACAGGTCTACACCTCCCGCTGCCTGGGGAAAGCAGGCAGCATAATCAAAGATCCCTCCCACCCGGCATACTCACACTTCTTCCATCAGGCAGGAGATACAGAAGTCTGAGAACACGCACAAACAGACTCAAAAACAGCTTCTTCCCCACTGTCACCAGACTCCTAAATGACTCTCTTATGGACTGACCTCATTAACACTACACCCTGTATGCTTCATCCAATGCCGGTGCTTATGTAGCTACATTGTATATCTTGTGTTGCCCTATTATGTATTTTCTTTTATTCCCTTTTCTTCCCATGTACTTAATGATCTGTTGAGCTGCTCGCAGAAAAATACTTTTCACTGTATCTCGGTACACGTGACAATAAACAAATCCAATCTCTTTCGCATCCTTTTGGGCGGGGTTAACTCAAGGTCCAATGGATCGATAGAGTCTCAACCACTCTGATCAATACTGGCCAATTAAGGGCGGGTACCTTGATAGCTGGGCGGGTCCTAGTCGTTATTGTTCCAAGTGTGTATGACTTTCCAAATTATGGGGAGCGGCGCCGGGAAGTCTGCTACTGTTGCTATTCCTTGATTTGAGTCTATTGTCCTGGGGAAATCGGTGACTGACCTCTCACAGGTGCAGGTTTCAGTTTGGTCTGGTTTTTCCTTTGCACAATACACAGTGGCTGTGCACGGACTGTGTCCCAGCTTGACCACAGCTCCCATTACCCTTTGCAGGCAGCCATTTTAGATGCCCACACCTCTTGCTTGGCAACCATTTCTTCTGCCCAAAAAGCACTCAAAGACGTGAAGAACATTGGAAGTGTTCTGGTGTAAATTATTTACATTTCATTCAACAGATTTTTGACATAGTGATTCTAGAGGGTCTTTGTAAAGGAAATTTAAGCCAATGAATCAACTGCAGGAGATTACAATTCCTGGTATACTGACATCCACGAATTCCTTCAGCAAAATACAACAACCAATATCACACAGTATTGCTAATGGGAGAAGGAAATTGTGTCATTATTAATCATTATCTAAGATGGAAAGGAAGCAGATTCCCTCCTTTAGGAGAAGTCTTTCTATATAATGTGTTTGGAACAGGAAAATGCCAGCAAGGTCATGATGTGTTGGGTAAGCTGGGTCTGCGAGGACTGCGTTTACTGCAGCAGTGAGAGGGACAGGCTTCCAACACTTGAAGAAATGCAACTCGATTTTATTGAACTCTAAACTATCATACATACTTTAACTGTGGGTTGACACTATGCTGACTTGACTGGAGACCTGAGGTTAACCTGACTAGACTATCTTACTACCACATGGTGTATGTTCTAGTAGCTGCTCACAGGCTCTGACTGTCTCAGAGGCTGGATCCCGAGAGAGCGGGAAAACTCGTGCCCTCTGGCTTTATAGTGGTCGTGTCCTGTCTGGTGATTGGCTGCTACGTTCTGTGTGTTCACTGATCATCCTGTTGTGTCAATCACTGCCTATCTGTGCACCATCATATACCTATGTGTATATTATGACACGTCACATATATTTCCCATCTTTAGCTGACCCAAAGTTATGTTAGTTGGTTTTCTCCTTAAACTGCTGTAGTCCTTTTGCTTTACAATTAACCACTTCAGAGTGCATTAGGCATCAATCACATATTGTGGGTTTGGAGTCACATGAAGGGAAGACAAGATGGGAATATCAGATTCCCGTTCCTGAAATACGTTAGTGGACAAAAGGATTTTTACAACTATAACAGCAGCTTTCAAGGTATTTTTTCTGGTCACAGTCCATAAAGTACACATTACTGAATTCAGTATCACAATTGAGATTTGAACTCTGGAGCCTGGGTTGCTGGGCTGCTCACAATTAATATCCAAAAGATAAGTTTCCTTTTTTGACATAGCTTATTGTAGATGCAGAAGGAACAGAAGTGCTCCTTCTGGCTCAACATTAGATTCTCCCCTCCCTCTCAGATACCCATATCAACTTGTCTGAGCTGTTCCCTGCAAGACAAACTGCCTCTTGGGCTGTGACAGGCACCCACAAAGTTATAATCTTAATGAGGCCATGGTCCTACATTAGAATCACACCCAGTTTTAAACACAATCCAATTTCTAGGTTAGTATTCTGATGCAGTTCTGGTGCTTCTTTGAACAGGTAGGAAAAGCACAACTCCTTTTTAGCCACTTTTAAGTATCTAAAGGTATATTTAGATCAAGGTATATTTTAAAAAAGTTATGTATTTCAAATGAACCAAAACATACATTAACAGAATGCAACAGTTGCTTTTGAGAGAATACATACGTCGAGATTCAAAATGTACGGCAGGAGGAGCAAGACCAAAGGACATTATCTGCTCCCTAAACAGGTGTTTGAGCAACTGAGTTTCTGTAGTTCATTACTTAATACAAGCTAAATAATATTGCACTGGGAGCACCAGTGTCAATAAAACCTGACTCTTGTAATGCTCTTCTTAATAATTTCCTGGCAATACTTTTTTCCATTGTTTAAAGGGTGTGGTCTCTTGCTTTTCTAATTTGCAAATTACAAGGAAAGCGGTGTGGTTCTGATCCTTTATTATCTAAAATGACCACTCTTGTGGATTAAGCAATTACTACCTTCCATGTCAATGGTCTGCTTCCAACAGTGAATATAAAATAATATATATACACACACACACACATATATATATATGTATGTGTGTGTATATATATATATAAAAAAATATATATATATATATATATATATATATATAAACAATACCACCTATCCATTACATGTAACATTATTGAAAGGTACACCTATCAGAAAATCTGACTGTAATAATAATCAGACATTTGAAGAAATTGTCCCCTTCACCTAAATGGCCTGGTCTAATTCTCAGATCATGTCCCTTTATTACTGATTCTCCCACCAGAGGAAATAGTTTCTTTGTATCCAACCCACCAGATCCTTCTTATGCTTTACACATCTCAAATAGATTATCCCTTAAAACTCAAGGGAATATAAGCCATTTATGCAACCTGCCCTCTTATTTAACCCTTTAAGCTCTGGTAGAATGCTGGTGAATCTGCACTGTAACACCGAGGCAATATAGATTTCCTGACATTTGTGCCCAAAACTGAATGGAGTACTCCAGATCGGTCTTACCAAGGTTCCATACAACTGAAGCACAATTTCCTCACTAATGAATTCCACCCTCTAAGATAAATGTCGAAGTCCTATTGGCTTTTTTTGAATACTTTCTGTATTTGTGCACTTTCAGTGATGGACACAAAGTTCCTCATTCCTCTGTTGACAATAAGAAATTATGATTTTCCTTTCTCAGACCCAAAGTTAATAACCTCACAATGAACTTCATTTGCCACAGTTTTGTTCATCTATGTTCCAAAGCAACTGCTGGTTTAAATCCATACAATTTACTGTGGTTCCCAATTTCCTGGCTCCTCTGCAAACTTGGACAGGTCCATGTCATTAACATCTTGAGATGTTTTGAGATGGCCAGAAAGCTGGTTAGCAGACAGGAAGCAAAAACTTGGAATAAATAGGGGGGGGGTTTCTGATTGGCAGGCAATGACTAGTGGGTACCGCAGAGATCTGGTTACAGTGGTCCAGATCTTGAGTTTGTGGTGAAGCAATGCCACTCGGTACTGATCTCAAACAAAGCTGCTCACAAAGATCTAGCAAACTGTGTGGTGTGAATTTGGCCTTCCCTTATACAATTTTTCCTGTGTCCAGCCACAGTGATGTCATCAAGTAGGCTAAGCAGCTAATCACATTGAAGAATTCTTTTGGGCAGCAAACACGGAAGTAATCACTGATTTTCTTCACATTTTAATCATTTTACATTGATCGTGAAATACCGATTGGGATATACTGTACACGTGGATTTAAGGTAGAAGTCGAAATATCAAACATTTTTTTAAAAGTTAAATCTCTGGATTTTAAAAAAATCATACGGGTGAAATTTGACAAACCAGCCAGACTAACAACATAGAAGTGGAAGTTCACCCAGTAAAAGTGATTTCAGAAAAATTCAGAAATGGGAACTTCAACAACACATCTTGGAGGAGCAGAAAATCACTGACAGCAACATCTGGATTTCCGCATTTAACTGTGCTTATGTTGATGCCAGAGGCTGCAGGCACTTTCATAGTTGGAATTACAGCAAAATCTGATAGATTCATCATCATTACAACAGCAAAGTCCAGGCCACATGACCTATATTTTCTGGCTAATTTTTATTTCAATTTTGTTTAGTGCAGGACAGAGATGCAGAAAAGTATGCCATAGTTTCAGATCCAGTTAATTAGTTCTCACCAAGCAAAATTGGCTCATACAGGAGTGTTTTTCAAAAGCAAGATTAAGCATGATACAATCTAAATATTTAAGAGAATATACACCTCACTTCAACTTTTCTGCAATTCACTGCTTAATCTTCCATAAACCTTAATGAAACTATTCATTACTATTACTCTAGCTTAGAATACTTAACAAACTTCACTACAGATAGGAAGGATATGGATTCCAATGCCACCTTCCCATATGACAACTTCCTAACTTCAAATAAACTACCAGGAATTGAGTGAAGAACAGATGGATCCCCACTGGAGCAGGAGGAGCGGAAGAAAGAGAAGAACCATGAGTCACCAAGAGCCAGTTTTATGCGTACACTAGCAGATGGTTCAAAAGTGGCAGAAACCTGGAAAGCGTTCCCTTCCCATCTGCTCAGTTAAGGATAGAAGAAATTGAAAACAGGAAACAAAAATGGTCATAAATCAAAAGCTTACTTGGACTAAGTTAAATTTTACATATTTCTCCACCGTATTACATGGAATTGTATTACAAGGTTACATGAGCCAATTTTACTTGGTGAGATTTAATTAACTGAATCTGAAACTACTGGCATAAGCTCAAAGCCTTTTCAGGAAGCTGAGTGGATCTTAATATATGAAATCACAAGAAAATCTAGTGTCGGATTTGTTTTTCACTTTAATAAAATGCTCAATTTCCAACAGAGTCGCTTGTCCATTTACACTAATTGCCAGAAGCTAGTGCTCAGCACAAAAGGTAGTCAAAAATGGCCAGTGGAACACAGGCCTTTATATGAAAGTTTTGAAATTTAAAGAGAGTTGGGGAAGAGTTATCCTTCAGTTGTACAGCTCCTCAATCAGACCCCAATTGGTGCACAGCATTCAATTTTGAGGGCACAACCTCAGGAAAGCCTTCACCAGAATGGTATAAGAAGTTAAATGTTAAATTGAGATGTTGCATGGACTTGCATAGAGTTCTGCATTTCTTTGATTTTAGAAGATTAAGGGGTGATATAATCGAGGTCCTTAAATGGTAAATAACTTTGACAGGATCTATAGAGAGAACATATTTCCTCTGGCAGGGAATCCAGGACAAGATGGCATCATGTTAAAAGCTAGTCATTTAGGAGTGAAATCAAGGATATTTTGTTTTAAACATTAAGGCAGTGGGAATTTGCAACTCCCTGCAGAGGCTGTAGATGATGGGTTAATTGAAGTTGAAATCAGCCAGGCCATTCTCAATTTGTTTGTACACAATGATGTAGCAGCACTAGTTGATGCAATCTCAGGGGAGGCGAAGACAGGCCGCGACCACACAAATAAATTCTTCATTCAAGCAGGTACAATAAAGTAACATCCAAACAATTAGAATGATTACAGAATTTTATAACACAGGATACCATACAACACAGGTGAAAAAGCTATCCATAGTCCCATTTCTCCGCTTTATTCATCCACATAAAGTATTTTTTAAACATTTATTAACTTCCCTTTTAATAACATTATAAATTCTGCTTCCACCATAGTTTCTGTTCGAGTACTCCATTCCTTAACAGCTCTCATTAAAAATAAAATCTTCCTGCTTATCCTTTTGCGTGGGAGTTTCTAGTTAACTTCTTAACCACTGGAAATAGTTTTTGTTCAATTTACTTATCAACAATTCTGAACATTTCTATCCAAGCTCTTCTTTACCTTTTTCAATAACAATAAGGCCCATTTTTTCTGATCTTCATTCAGAATTACAGCTTCCTTTCCCTCATATTGCTGTAGTGAATCTTTTATCTCCTTCCACAGCCTTGATAACCCACTTAAAGTAAGGTATCCAAAAAGATGCACAGTAAAGCAGTGTTAATCTTTGAAACTACTTGACGAGAGCAGGATGGGAGGAGAAAAATTAAACCTCTAAAGTACCACCCAATTTCAAAACAGCCTGCATTCAATTCTGATGGTGAAAAAAGCTTTTTGGACTGAAGTACACTAAAAATACATTGGTTGCCAAAATACAGAATATGACTTAGATCTTAGTTTAAAAATTTCACCTTAGTTACATGCAAGAAAGCAACAATTTCGTTCATGATTTTTACACAATTGTGTGTGATCAACATTTTAGATTTTGCAACATAAATTTTCTTTCGAAAATGATTTAGCAAAATAACACATCACTGGAATCAGTTTCTTTTGTCTCTTACAATTCTTGTGAGCAAAACATACAGCTTTTAACAGTTACAAGGATTGAAGGTGTCAAACAGAAGTCAGATGTGATCGGGATGAGAAATATGGCCGTTATGACTGAAACAAAACTTGGACAGGAGGGAAAAGTAAACAACAGGATGGAAAAGAAAAGGGCATGCTGGAAATTGCACAGGAATGGTTCCACATACCAAATAATCAAGCATGCCTAAACAGAGATCCAAGGCACAAGGGAGAATAAAGAATTAAAGGAAATTTGTATTAGTAAGAAGGTTGTATTGAAGAAATTAATGTGACTGAAAGTTGATAAGCGTCCCGGATCTAATATTCTGCATCCCAGAGTGTTAAAAGAAGGCTTTGGAGATAGTGGATGCATTTCTTCCAAAATTCTACAGATTCTGGAATGGTTCCTGCAGTTTGGAAGGTAGCAAATGTCACCCCACTATTTAAGTAGGAAGGGAGTGCGAAAACCGGGAGCTACAGAACTGTTAGCCTTACATTGGTAGCATGGAAAGTGCTATTAGAATCTATTAGAAAGGATGTGATAAATGGACACTTGGAACATAACGATCGGATTGTGCAGTCAACATGGATTTATGAATGGGAAATCATGTTCAATGAATCTATTGGGTGTTTGTTTTGAGGGTGTTAGTAATGGAACTGGTGAATGGATGTAGTATACTTCAAGTTTCAGATATCTTTTGACAGAACCCCCTCAGGAGATTGGTTAGCAAAATTAAAGCACATGGGACAGGAAGTGATATACTGGCATTAATTTGGCTAACAGGCAGAACACTGCATAGGAATAAACAGGTCATTATCACATTGGCAGGCTGTGACTAATGGGATACAGCAAGAATCAAAACTTGGGGCCACAGCTGCTCACAAAATATATCATTTGAGGACCAAATATAATATTTCCAAGCTCATGGAGGACACAAAACTAGGTGGGAATGTGTACTGTGCGAATGGTGCAAAGTGAGCAGCAGCGAGCAGATTATTGCTAAGCAAGTGCCACTTGAGAGCGCAGTTGATGACCCCTTCCATCACTTTACTGATGATTGAGAACAAACTGATGTGGCATTAATTGGTCAAGCTGGATTTGTCCTATTTCTAGTGTATAGGACATCACTGAACAATTTTCCACTTTGCTGGATAGATGCTAGCGTTGTAATTGTATGGGAGCAGCTTGGCTCGAGGCACGGCAAATTCTAGAGCAGGTCTTCAGTACTATTGCCATTGTCAGTATCCATAGCTGATGTTATATCCAGTGCCTTCAGCTATTTCTTGATATCACGGGGAATGAATCAAATTGGCTGAAGATTAACATCTGTGATGTTGGGGATTTCTGGAGGAGGCCAAGATAGATCATCTGCTTGACACTCTTGGTTAAAAATTGTTGCAAACTCTCCAGCCTTATCTTTTGTACTGGGCTCCTCCCCATCATTGAGGATGGGGATATTTCTGAAACCTCCTCCTTCAGTGAGTTGTTTAATTGTCCACCACCATTCACGACTGGACGTGGCAGGGCTACAGAGCTTAGATCTGATTTTGTTGGTTGTGCAATTGCTGAGCCTGTCTATTTGTTGTTGCTGTTTGGCACACAAGTAGTTCTGTGTAGTAGCTTCACCAGGTGGACACCACATTTTTAGATATGCCTGTTGTTGATCCTGGTTATGCCCTTCTGCATTCTTCTCTGAACCAGGATTCATCCCTGGCTTGGTACTAATGATAAAGCGTGAGATATGCTGGGCCATGAGGCTACAGATTGTGGTTGAGTACAGGTTTGCTGCTGCTGATTGCCTCATGAATGCCAAATCTTGAGTTGGTAGATTTGTTCAAAGTCTATCCCATTTAGCATGGTGGTAGTGCTACACAACACAATGGAGGGTATCTTCACTGTGAATAGCCTACTCCTGTTCCTATCAAGACAAAGAAAACTAAACTGACTGAAATGTGCGCCCTTCTGAGCTCTCAGAATCAAGTTAAACAATTTTGTATTTGTAATGTCTTTTGTCAGTTTATAAAATATGCATAATTTCTGCCATTAAAAACTCTTAGCATTCAATTAATTCGAACAGCCTGTAAAATGACATGCACTAAAATATTTCAATAATATATGCAATCTAACTCAAGTCCTATATATCTCACTATAATGTAATGCAATTTTCAAGGAATAACAATGACTAGTCACAGAGATAATGTGATTCTTCAAGTAAACTGAAATGCTCTTTACAATGAATCATTGCATGCCATTGAAGATTGCATTAACTAAACAAGATATTTAGAAAAAGCAAGTCATCACTTCAGAACTTTGGCGGATAATTTATTTTAAATGTCAAGGCTTTCACAACACCGCAGTAATCAGAGGTCTGGAGTGCTGCAGATCTTTGGCATCACCTTTTACCTTGCTGTTTCTTCTCGCAATCTAATTAACATTTGCAGCCATCTGTTATTTTTATGTGAACTTGGCCGCAGAGAGAAGCAAATTTCAGGGGAGGGAAAAAAAAATCAAAATATGTAACATGCATTACACACATTGAATATTGATGACAGCTTTCATCCTTTCGGAAAATGTAATATTGTTCATGTCATTTTCCCTCTTCTTCAGCAATGTATCTGCTCAGTATTGTGAATTCAGCTGCAGATAATGCTTACTAAGGAAACTTCCCATTTGTTCGTGGGCACCAGAAATCTCAATATAGAAAGTCACTTTATGGTTGACTTATTGCTGTGGGATACCATCGAAACAGAAAATAGGAACAGGAGTAGGCCAGGTCCCTCAAGCCTGCTCCGCCATTCAATATGATCATGGTTAATCCTTTATCTCAACGCCATAACTCTAGCTCTGTCCCCATAACGCTTGGTGCCTGTAGTATTTAGAAATCTATTTCCCCCTTAAATACATTCAGTGATTTGTCCTCCACAACCTTCTGTGGTAGAGAATTTCACTGGTTCACCAACTTCTGAGTGAAGAAATTTCTCATTTGAGTCCTAAATGGTCTACACCTTATACTGAGACTATGACCCCTTGTTCCGGACACCCCAGCCAAGGGGAACATTATCCCTGCATCCTGTCTGTTCAGCCCCGTCATAATAGGAACAGGAGTACGCCATTGAGCCTACTCGACTATTCAATACGATCATGGCTGATCAGACACGTCAATGCCTCATACACATTATCACCCAAACCCTGTTATTGTTAATCAGAATCTATCAATCTCTACCTTAAACCCAATGACTGAGCTTTTACAGCCCTCTGGGGTAGAGATTTCCAAAGATTCACTATTCTCTGTGTAAATAAATTTCCCCTAATCTCGGTCCTAAAATACTTCCCCCTTATTTTGTATTGTTACCGTCTATTCCTTTATACATTTTGTGGGTTTCAATGAGATAACCTCTCATTCTTCAAAACTCTAGAGAATACAGGCCCAGTTTCCAAATCTCTCTTTATAGGACAATCCCTCCATCCCAGGCACAAATCTGGTGAACCTTTGTTGCACTCCCTCTATGGCAATAATATCCTTTCTGAGGTAAGGGGACCAAAACTGCACACAGTACTCCAGATGCGGTCTAACCAAGCTTCTACACAATTGAAGCATGAGCTCATTACTCCTGTACTCAAATTGTCTTGTGATAAAGGCTAACATTCCACTTGCCTTTCTAACAGCTTGCTGCACCTGCCTTCAGTGCCTTATGGACAAGGACACCCAGGTCCCTTTGTATATCTACACTTTCTAATTCCTTATCATTTAGGAAATATTCTGAACATCTGTTCCTTCTACCAAAGTAAATTACCTCACCTTTCATTATATTCCATCTGCCATGTTTTTGCCCACTCACTAAATCTGTCCAAATCCTCCTGTAGATGTTTTACATTTCCATACAACACACATTCCTGCCTAGATTTGTATCATGGATGAACTTGAAAATATTATATTTGACCCCACATCCAAATCACTGATATATATTGTTAACAGCTGAGGCCTAAGTACTGATCCCTGCTGTATCCCACAATCCACAGCCTGCCAATTTGAGAATGCCCATTTATTCCTACTCTCCGTTTCCTGTCTGTTAGCCAATCCTTAATCCATGTGAGTATATTACCTCCTATGCCATGTACTTTTATTTTGCTAATCAACCTCCTGTGGGGGGCTATATCAAAAGCCTTCTGAAAATCCAAATATACCACGTCCATCAATTCTCCTTTGTCAATAGCAACATCCTCAAAAGATTCCAACAAGTTCGTTAAACATGATTTCCCATTCATAAATCCATGCTGACTATGCCCAATCAGATCATGATTACCCAAGTATCCATTTATCAGATCCTTTATAATAGAATCTAGCATTCTCACTACGGCTGACCTAAGGCTAACAGGTCTGTAGTTCCCAGTTTTCTCTCTCCCTCCCTTCTTAAATAGTGGGGTAGATTTACTACCTTTCAATCTGCAGTAACCATTCCAGAACCTTTAGAATTTTTGAAGATGATCACCAATGCATCCACTACCTCGATCGCAAGATCTTTCAACGCCCTGGGATGCAAAATATTAGGTCCTTTGGACTTATCAACTTTCAGTCCCATTAATTTCTGCAATACAATCTTCTTATTTATGCCAATTTCCTTTAACTCTGCATTCTCCCTAGGCCCTTAGATCGCTACATCTGGGAGAATTCCTGTATCTTCATTGGTGAAAATAGACACAAAGTAATCATTTAGTTTCTTTGTCATTTCTCTATTCCCCATTATGAATTCTCCTGACTCTGCCCATATTGGACCCACATTTATCTGAGCCAAACGTTTCCTTTCCTTTTCACATACCTAAAGGAGCTTTTACAGCCCATTTTTATGTTTTTGCTGGATTGCATTCATATCCTGTCCTGCCTTTATCAGTTTCCTGGCCTTACTTTGATGTATTCTAAAAACTCCCAATCCTTAGGTTTCTACTATTCCTGCCAACATTATAAGCCTTTTCTTTTAATCTTATACAATCCTTAACTTCCTCTGTCAGTCACAGCTGACTGACTTTCTTTTTGCATTTCCGTGTCTTGAAGGAATGTATAATTGCTGTAAACTACATAATGATTCTTCAAAGACTGTGTACCATCATACATTTTAAAGTACTTTCCTAATCCACCTCAGGCAATTTGCCCCTCAAAGCTTCATAATTTCCTTTGTTCAAATTTATCACCCTAGCTTCTGATTGAGCTACCTTAATTTGAAATATAATGTTAAATTCTATTTTATTATAGTCATTCATCCCGAAAGGTTATTTTACAACAAGATTATTAGCCCTTTCTTGTCATTTAATACTAGATTTCTAGTAGGTTCCTCAACATACTGTTCTGGAAAACCATCCCTAACTCACTCCAGATACTCATCTTCCAGTGCGTATTAGTTTTACCCAGTCTATATGCAGATTAAACACACATTCCTGCTTCCCCCTTATTTTGAAATGGTGTCCCCTGGTTCTAGACTCCCCAACTAAGGGAAATATCTTACCTGCATCTACCCTGTCTATTCCTTTATTTATTTTGTGGGTTTCAATGAGATAACCTCTCATTCTTCAAAACTCTATAGAATACAGGCCTAGTTTCCAAATCTTTCTTTATAGGACAATCCCTCCATTCCAGGAACAAATCTGGTGAACCTTTGCTGGACTCCCTCTATGGTAATAATATCCTTTCTGAGGTAAGAGGACCAAAACTGCACGGTACTCCAGATGCGGTGTAACCAAAGGTATATGAAAAGAAAATGATTGAAGACAAATGTAGGTCCCTTACAGTCAGAGACAGGGGAATTTATAATGAGGAACCAAGAAATGGCTTACTAACTAAATACATACTTTGGTTCTGTCTTTATAAAGGAGGACGCAAATAACGTACCAGAAATGTTGGGGAACACAGAGTTTAGTGAAACACACCCATAATTACTGCATCACCCATCTCTAATCTCCTGATTAATACCATACCCCACACAGCCATTGCAGTTTGGTGGCCTATAAACACCTCCTACTGTTTGCTGACCTTTGGTGTTTCTTAGCTCCTTAGTTTCCACATTTTGTTCTTCCAACCTGAGATTTCCATAATGGCAATTAGTCATACCCATTTACTTCTTTGTGCCTTAAATTATCTACCTTGATGCAAATGTTGTGTGCATTCAGATAGAGTGCCCTTAATTTTGTCTTTGTCACACTATTCCAAATTCTAAGCCTATAGAGTTAACCTGAAAAATTGGTAGTTTACAAGTCATTTTTATTCATTGGGGAAGACCGAGAGTATATTTTTTCTTTATTCTTTCATGGGGTGTGAGCATCCCATGAAAGAATAAAGGCACACATTTTCTGCCCATCCCTCATTGTCCTTGAACTGCAAGGCTTGCTCGGATATTTCAGAGAACAGTTAAGAATCAATCACACTGCTGTGGATCTGAAGTCACACGTAGGCCAGGCAGATTTCTTTCCCTTATGGAAGGGCATTCATGAATCAAATTAGTTTCTATGTGGAACAGTGTTACAAAGATAACATTTTGGGCACACTAACTGAATGTACACAGCAATTGCATCAAGGTAGATAATTTAAGACACAAATAAAGGTAAATGGGTATGATTTAATTGCCATGATGGAAACTTTAATCTGCATATTGATTGGGCAAATCAAATTAGTAACAACAGTAGAAGAGGAATTCCTGGAGTGTATACAGGATGGTTTTCCGGATCAATACGTTGAGGAACCAACTGAGAAAAGGCCATCCTAGACTGGATATCGTGTGATTGGAAAGGAATAATTGGCAATCTAGTTGTGCGTGGTCCTTTGGAGATGAGTGACCATAATATGATAGAATTCTTTATCAAGATGGAGTGACTTGGGTCCTGAATCTAAATAAAGGGAACTATGATGGTATGAGGCACACGTTGGCTATGTTAGATTGGGAAACTTTACTTTAAGGGATGACATGCAGGCAATGGCAAACATTCAAAGACTGCTGACACAATAGAAATGGTGGCCAAACCATGGCTTATAAAGGAAATTAGAGATAGCAATAGATACATGGAAGAGGCATACAGATTAGCCAGAAAAAACAGCAGACTTGAGGACTGGGAGCAGTTTAGAATTCAGTGAGTAACTCACCTTCTGACTCTCCAAAGCCTGTCTGCCATCTACAAGGCACAAGTCAGGAGTGTAACGGAATTACTCTCCTGTTGCCTGGGTGAGTGCAGCTCCAGCACAAAGCAGCCTGCTTGATTGCTACCCCTTCCACAAACATTCAAACCCTCCACCACTGACGAACAGTGGCAGCAGTGTATACCATCTGCAAGAAGCATTGCAGTAACTCACCACAGTTCCTTAGGCAACACCCACCAAACCACGACCACTACCATCTAGAAGGACAAGAGCAGCAAATACCTGGGAACCCCACCACCTGGAGGTTCCCCTCCAAGTCACTCATCACCCTGACTTGGAAATACATTGCCGCTCCATCACTGTCAAAATCCTGGAACTCCCTCCCTAACAGCACAGTGGGTGTACCTACGCCTCAAGGACTGCAGTGGTTCAAGAAGGCAACTCACCACCATCTTCTGAAGGGCAACTAGGGATGGGCAATGCATGCTGGCCTAACCAGAGTCGGCCATGTCCCGTAAATTAATTTTTAAAAAAGGACAGAGGGATCGATTAAGGGAAAAATAGAGCATAAGAGTTAGCTTGCGGGGAACTAAAAACTTACTGTAAACGCTTTCTATAGGCATATGAAGAGAAAATGATTGGAGACAAATGTAGGTTTTTACAGTCAGATCTAGGGGAATTTATAATGAGGAACAAAGAAATGGCTGGCCAAATAAATACATACATTGGTTCTGTCTTCATAAAGGAGGACGCAAATAATGTACCAGAAAGTTTGGGGAACACAGAGTTTAGTGAGAGGGAGAAACTGAAATGGTGTTGGGGAAGTGAAGGCTGATAAATCCCCAGGCCTGATAATCTACATCCCATAATACTTAAGGAAGTAGCCCTAGAAATAGCGGCTGCACTAGGGGTCATCATCCAAGATTCTATGGACTCTGGAACAGTTTCTAAGGATTGAAGGGTTGCTAATGTAACCTCACATATACCCAAATGCACCAGCACATGTTATGTGGGTTAACTCATGCAACTTCACACCCTTACATCAATTTCAACGCTGAGTCAATTGGCGAGATGCTGTAATGGTGAAGCATGTGGGGGAGCAGGGTAACTCACTACACAACTCCTGCGGTTATGTTTAACTGCGACACGAGGACTCCAGAAACTGTTGTTCAATTTACTGCATAAAAACAGTGAGCGTCATAGCCTCACCATTATTCTCAACACAATATCTGGGCCGTTATTTGGCAAAATACTCAGTTCTTCACGCATTATTCAACATGCCAAGATGAAACATGCCTTTTTCAACCCTTTTCATATCTGGTGTTAACTTTGCTGATGACATGTTGACATTGTAGTATTGGTTGCTGCTATCCTAGCACTGCATTTAATCCTTGAATGGAGGAAGTTAAGAATACCTGGAGGTTATCTTCAAACCATCGGTCTAGGTAAGTTAAAAATATTGTTTATCGAGACTGCCACATCACAGTTTCTTTTTCATTTAAGGTTACTCTCATCTCAGAAATTGTCAACTGCATCCCCAAATTCAACAAAATTGATACTGGGATAACCTATAAAGTCCTGAGATTAAATTTACATCAACGTGCTTTCTGATGTTAGTGATTACAGGTATAGAAATTAGAAATTTTCAGTCACAACTGAGGTAATGGAAGAACTCAGCCAGTATTGAAGTTTCTCTGCCTTAATGTGTCCCAAGAGACACGTAGAACCAAATTTGCAATCTTCATTAATCCTCCTTCGAGTCACTTTCTTTTTAAAAAAAATAAATTTAGAGTGCCCAATTCATTTTTTCCAATTAAGGGGCAATTTAGCATGACCAATCCACCTAACCTACACATCTTTTGGGTTGTGGGGGTGAAACCCATGCAAACACGGAGAGAACGTGCAAACTCCACACGGGTGACCCAGAGCCGGGATCAAACCTGGGACCTCGGCACCATGGGACAGCAGTGCTAACCACTGCGTCACTGTGCTGCCCTGTTGAGTCACTTTCTGGCTGATCCTGCAACCCACATGAAGCACAAAAAAATTAATATTCCCAATCTGGGAGGAGTGTTTAAAAGTTTTAATAATACCCATGTAATTTATTGAAGTGAAATAGTGAGAATGAGAGAAAATACCTCAGAGTTAACATATGTTCTTGTAAAAATTGTCATCATTGAATACTCAATAACTCCAGAAAGAAAATACATATTGACAAATTGTTGGATTTCAGTCCTGACCTCTAACATATTGAGTTAGGATCTGATGCCATTGCCATTTTTATTGACATTCAAATTTCAGACAGCTGCAGTTTACTGTCAAATTCCCAGTCTCCCAAATTTAATATTTTATATTCTAGTTCTTTATTAGAATTGGCATTTTTTAAACTAATTTTCAAATGAGAATCATTCATAGAACTCAAACACATGTTCTCGGGGAATGTAGAACTCACCTCTTTTAATGGATTGGCTGGGGGTGTAAAAATGGTCTTCCAATAGGACCACACAAACATGACAAAAGATAGATGGAACACCACAAGGTAGATAACTGAAACAGAGAATGAAATAAAGCATTTAAGTTAGCAAAACTTACAATGCTCTATTGCTGGCAAAGCAGGATTCTAGAATCAGAGAAACTTACAACACATTTGGCATGTTGGCTGTGCCAGCTGTTTGCTAGAACATCTTAAAATGAATACCATGAACCTGTGCCTCATCTCTGGAAAAAAACACAACTTTCCCTTAAAATGTAATATTCCCTGTGGCGAAACATTACATGCTCAAACAACTCGTATATAAAAATAAATATAAAAATAATTTTCTCCCAATAGTTACATTAATAAAGTGTCTTTAACATGGATAACTGGGGCAGCACGGTGGCTCAGTGGGTTAGCACTGCAGTCTCACGGCGCTGAGGTCCCAGGTTCGATCCCGGCTCTGGGTCACTGTCCGTGTGGAGTTTGCATATTCTCCCCGTGTTTGCGTGGGTTTCGCCCCCACAACCCAAAGATGTGCAAGGTAGGTGGATTGAACACGCTAAATTGCCCCTTAATTGGAAAAAATTAATTGGGTAGTCTAAATTAAAAAAAAAACATGGATAACTGAAAATGCTTTGCAGAAGCCAAAAGGAATCAAAATTAAGATAAGGAAACGGAAGGATAGACTAGGGACTGTAAATGAAAGTTTAGTTGAAAAGATGGGATCACAGTTTGTTTTAGGAGCAGAGGTTAAAATGTAAAGGGGTTTAGGATGGGATTTCCATTGAGAAAGCCTGCATTGACAGATGGTCTGCCAGCAATGAAGAGCGAAGAGGGTGGGTCAGAATTGGAGGATGTAAGGTGACATATGAAACTTTAGGAAGCTGCAGTGGTAAAGAGTGGCAAGTCACTGGAGGGATGGTAAGAGAAGCCACAGGGGGAGATATATAAGCTGTATTTACACAGGTCGAAGTTAAACCATGCAACGGTAGTCCCACATAGTTGGGCAGCGGAGGAGAGGCAATGAAGGAGGATTGAATGTAATGCTACAGATAAAAACAGCAAGGATCAATAAAACACCATCATGACAATCATAAAGGTTCTCATTCAAGACTTTGGCTAGGTTAGTATCGGTGCTAAAAGGTGGGAACTAGACTGAAGCAATTCTAAAAGTGCTTTTGGGAGAAATGGTGTGCAATTAGAACGTGGCAATATTAAATGAATTAGAGGTTAGTAATGAGGTGGGAACCGGAGAGGATAGATACATCAGACTTTTGAGGGGGGGTGATGACGACAAAGGATTTGAGAGGGAGACTGATGCTATCTGAAGAAAGGGAGCTCTTTAAAATGTCAGTTAACATGTCCACTGATTACCACTCAGAGGATGTTACGGCCCTCCTTATTTGCGTAGGGATATATTTCCATTGGAGGCAGTTCAGAGAAGGTTCACTAGGTTTATTCCTGGGATGATGGGGCTGTGAGGAAAAGTTGAGCAGCTTGGATCAATACTCATTGCAGCGTAGAAGGTCGAGAGATGATATTGTTGAAACATACAAGATTCTGAGGTGTGTTGACAGGGTAGATGTTGAGAGGATGTTTTCTTTGTACAGGTATCCAGAAATAAGAAGGAATATCTTTGCATTGAAGGCAGTTCAGAGAAAGTTCATTCGGTGATTCCTGGGATTAAGAGGTTATCATAGGAGAAAATGTTGAGTGGGTTCAGCCTATATTTATTGGAATTTAGAAGAATGTGAGGTGCTCTTATTTAAACATAAGATTCTGAGGAGGCTTGACAGGGTGATTCCGAAAAGATGCTTCTGACATGGGAGAACCTAGAAAGAGGAGGCACAATTCAAATGAAGATGAGGAGTCTCTTCTCTCAGAGGGTTATTCATCTTTAAAATGTTCTTCCCCAGAGAGCAATGGAGACTGGGTCATTGAATATATTCAAGATCTGAGTTAGAAAGACTGTTGATCTGCAAGGGAATCAAGGGTTATGGGGAGCAGGCAGGAAAAGGGAGTTACGACCACAATCGGATCAGCCACGATATTATTGAAAGGCAGGACAGGTTCAAGGGACTAAATGGCCCATTCCTACCTATGCTATAATCATAGAACCGCTACAGTGCCGAAAGAGGCCTTTCAGCCCATCAGGTCTGCCCCGGCCCTCTGAAAGAGCACTCCACCCAAGGACACTCCCCCAACCTACCCCTACCTAACCTATACATCCCTGTACACTAAGGAGCAATTTTTTTGCATGGCCAATCCCCTTCACCTGCACATCTTTGAATTGTGGGAGGAAACCGGAGCACCCGGAGGAAACCCACGCAGTTACGGGTAGAAAGTGCAAACTCCACACAGTCAACCAGGGCCGGAATTGAACCCGGATCCCTGGCACTGTGAGGCAGCAGTGCTAACCGCTGTGCCACCACGCCAACCGTTCTACATTACTATGTTCTGTATACTTTGCAGTATGTTAACCTAGAAAATCTGATACTGCATAAAAGCCATTCCATCCTTTTCTTAATGGGCTAAAATTCCCCAAAAGGAACTGACATCAACAAATACCATATTATAGAACTTCCACTACTAGATTACTCACAGCCTAACAGATAAGAAACAAATGCAACTCCTCAATGAACAACTTCTTCTGTAACATAATATTAGCCATGTTCCCATGGATAGCTGGCATCACAATTCAGCACTATAAATCAATCCAAATCTGCTCTTTGGTAATAAAAATTGGCAGTAATATACATAGCAAATACTACATTATATTTATAAAAGCATCTAATTGTAGAACACAAGAAAAAAATTGTACTAAAGGAAGTGGCAGAGGGCTTTGGTGGAGATTTAGTTTTTTTGTCTCAAAAATATTATAGCCTCATTACTATCCAACAACAGTCTGATAACCCTGATTTCATCTCAGAACTCAATGAACTTGAATGGTAGAGTATCTCATTTTAATGTTGTTCTGTTGCTGGAATTCGTTCCACTTAGCTCCTGCCAATTATACACACTGAGTTTTAGACTCAGCTCTCAAGTACAAAAAGCAAGTATAGTAATTTTAAGCCAAACAAGAATGAATCTCAGCAACACGACTCAAGCGCAGTAAAAAAACGGGTTTAAAGTTTACTGGCTTCTGCAGCCACAGAACAATGGACCACGAGGAGTCCTCTTTAATTTTTGTTTTACATAGAATTTACAGTATAGAAATAGGCCATTCAGTTTAAAACACAAGTTTCTTCCAACTAACTTATTCAAATCCTGCCAACATGTCCGTCTGTTCCTTTTTCTATTGCGTGCATATCTAGCTTTTAAATGTACCTATGATTTTTGCTTTAACTACTCCTAAATCACTGATTCATAAAGTCAACTGTGTGGTTGTGGAATTAGAATCTGGGAGTTGATCTCTGCGCTGAGGTTGCGACATCGATTATGCAGCAATATGTGATCCGAGTAGTTAAACAGGTGAGAGTTAAACTTGGCCCTTTTTTCCGCTCCAGCATTTCACGTCAACTTCGGCTCCTTTAGGAACCCCTCCCTCTATGGAATGTTCTCAGGCCATTTTGTTTTTTGTTTAGGTGTCATCTGTGGCTTTTCACCTCAGAGACAGACGGTTGAGGGTTAATTCATATCAAGAGCTGCTTTCACTGACGCCCTTCCTAATCAGTCCCGTTTCCATTTCAGGGTGGATACGACAGTGTTGACTACATATGAACAAAACAGATGTTCCAAAGTAATGCACATAACTTTTAACAGAACTACAGATGTCCAAGTCTCATACATGCATAACTGCAGCCATGCTCACATTTCCAATGTCATGTCTGGCCACGATCTTCTCTGATATCTGTACAGACCTTTCCTGATGCGAGGTCAGCATGTCCAAGTTAAACTAATGGGGCATCTGAAAAGGCACCAGAATTACAGTAGACCCTGGGCTGGATTCTCCACCCCGCCGTGCTACATTTCAGGTTCACCCCGCTGGCGGGATGCTCCGTTTCGCCGGCTGGTCAATGGGGTTTCCCATTGGTGTGGGGCAGCCCCACACCATCGGGAAATCCCCGGGCTGGCAACAAAACAGAGCATCCCAACAGCAGAGACTCCAGCCCCCTATGTTTTCAAGAAAATTCACTTCACAAACAATGAATCAGTGAACAATGCAATAGCGAAGTAATTGTTAAATATATATATTTTTGAAAATATTTTTATTCAATTTTTAAATATTTCAACATTTTAAATACACAACAAAACAGAGCAAAAAACACAAACTACAACACCACCCCCCAATAACCTAGAACAAAAAGCCCCTTTGCACCCCCTCCCCCTTAACAGCTCTTTAAAATGTAATACAAACAAACCCCGTCTCTTGTGGAACCCTTCACTTGCGCTCCTCAAAACATATTTGACCTTCTCCAAATACAAGAACTCCAACCGTTCCCCAGCGGTACCGAAGCACAGGGTATGACCTCCATCCCAACAGGACTCGCCTGCAAGCAATCTGCGAGGTGAAGGCCAAAACATCTGCCATCGTTCCCATCTGCAGCTCCAGCAAGTCTGACACCTGAAATATGGACCCCAAGGGACAGGGCTCCAAATCCACATGCAGGATCGGAGACATTGCTGAAGAACGATCTCCAAAATTTTCCCAACTTTGGTAAGGGCGAGAACATATGGATGTAACTGGCCGGGCCCCTCCCATACCGTTCACAAATGTCCTCCACCCCCTCAAACAACCAGTTTATCATCTACTTTGTCAGGTGCGCTCTGTGTACAACTTTTAACTGTATCAACCCCAATCTCGCACATGAGGTTGAGGCATTCAGCCTCCTTAGCGCCTCACACCACAATCCCTCCTCCAGCGCCATCCCTAGATCTTCCTCCCACTTGGCCTTAGCCCCCACAAGAGACGTCCTATCCTACTCCAAAATCCTCCCTTAGATTGCTGAGATGAAGACGCCCCCACCAGCCCCATCACCCCCTCCAACAGCGAGGAGGGCGGTGCCACCGGAAAAGTAGGGGAAACCTCCTTTGTGAAATCCCGCACCTGCATATACCTAAAAATCTCCCCTGCAAGATCCCAAACTTCTCCCCCAATTTCTCCAAACTCGCAAACCGCCCATCTAGAAATAAGTCTTTCATTTCCCTCACCCCTTGCTCCTCCCATCCCTGAAACTTAGCACCCAACCTTGCTGGCTCAAAACCATGATTCCCTCGGATCAGCATCCACCTCAACTCCACCCCTAGCCTAAAGTGCTGCCGAAACTGACTCCATACCTTCAAAGTGGCCGCCACCAGTCGACTCCCCGAATATTTCCCTGTAGCAAACCGGAGCAGCGCCATTGTCAGCACCCACAACCCCAATCCCTTACAAGAGCCTTCCTCCACCTTCATTCACAAAGCCTCCGACTCCCTGCTCCAACCCCGCACCTTCTCCACATTTGCCGGCCAATAATTGTACAACAGGTTTGGAAGGGCCAGGCCCCCGAACTGCCACCCTCTGAAGCCCCAGCCTCCTAATCCTCCCTACCAGTTATATATTTTTACAATAGAAAGTCTTTATCCAACTCAAAAGTGGACAAGACAGGAGAAGTCTAAGTGTAACTGTTCTTTAATATATATTTTATATGGGGCAGCATGTAGCGCAATGGTTAGCACTGGGACTACAGGACTGAGGACCTGGGTTCGAATCCTGGCCTTGGTTCGCTATCTGTGTGGAGTTTAAGTACATTCTCCCCATGTTTGCGTGGGTTTCACCCCCACAACCCAAAGATGTTCAGGTTAGGTGGATTGGTCACGCTAAATTGCCCCTTAATTGGAAAAAAAGATAATTGGGTACTCTAAATTTAAAAACAAAATGTAAAAAATATATATATTTTATAGAAATGTGGACACTTTGAAAGTTAACCTTTTCTGTCAAATTGAGTTATCTAGTATATTTCAGCTTTTTCTCTGAAAATTTCTAATTGGTTTAAAGATCTTCGGTTTAACAAGCTTCTATAGCCACTCAAATATACTTTCACTGGCTGCTGTGGCTTGTTTGGAATTTTAACAACTAACAGTTAGATTCAAAATTTAGTTTACTTACATTTTGAAAGTCGGTGTGAACTGATCTTCAATACATGAATCAAATTAAGTTAATAAGGGATTGGACCGCAGTTTAAAAAAAAAGTAAAACTCTTGTGCCCTTCTCAGAACTTTCTTAAGGTACACGATTTAAACAGCAAAAGCAGCCAAATGTAGTTTGTGACAGAAGTCTTTTTGGTCACAATATTAAAATCATACTTTATCCACTTTACAAACTTGTCTCTGACAGGGTTCTTGCGGGAGACAACCCTGTAAGTAAATTTAAGTATGGTCTGGAATTACTATAATTACCACACACGTATGTTGCAGACTTTGCTGGTGATATGGCACCGCTCAACCTTTCCCAATTATCTAATGTGGAGGAGCAGAGAGATCTCCACTGAGAACATAGATCTTTGAAAGTTGCCACTCAAGTGGATAGAGCTGTGAAGAAGGCCTATGGTGTGCTAGCGTTCATTAGCAGAGGGATTGAATTTAAGAGCCGTGAGGTGATGATGCAGCTGTACAAAGCCTTGGTCAGGTCACATTTGGAGTACTGTGTGCAGTTCTGGTCGCCTCATTTTAGGAAAGATGTGGAAGCTTTGGAAAAGGTGCAAAGGAGATTTACCAGGATGTTGCCTGGAATGGAGAGTAGGTCATACGAGGAAAGGTTGAGGGTGCTAGGCCTTTTCTCATTAGAACGGAGAAGGATGAGGGGCGACTTGATAGAGGTTTATAAGATGATTAGGGAAATAGATAGAGTAGACAGTCAGAGACTTTTTCCCCTGGTGGAACACACCATTACAAGGGGATATAAATTTAAGATAAATGGTGGACGATATAGAGGGGATGTCAGAGGTAGGTTCTTTACCTAGAGAGTAGTGGGGGCATGGAATGCACTGCCTGTGGAAGTAGTTGAGTCGGAAACGTTAGGGACCTTCAAGCGGCTATTGGATAGGTACATGGATTAGGGTAGAATAATGGAGTGTAGGTTAACTTCTTAAGGGCAGCACGGTAGCATTGTGGATAGCACAATTGCTTCACAGCTCCAGGGTCTCCAGGGTCCCAAGTTCGATTTCAACTTGGGTCACTGTCTGTGTGGAGTCTGCACTTCCTCCCCGTGTGTGCGTGGGTTTCCTCCGGGTACTCTGGTTTCCTCCCACAGTCCAAAGATGTGCAGATTGGGTGGATTGGCCATGAAAAATTGTCCAAAATTCTATGATTAACCTAGGACAAAAGTTTGACGCAACATCGTGGGCCGAAGGGACTGTTCTGTGCTGTATTTCTCTATCTATCTATGATTTTACTGGCAAGATAATCTCCTGTAATTTAACTGTGGAGATTCTTCGAGAACTCGAGAGTTAAACCTGGGAAGTCAGCTGGTCTGGACGGAATTCAAGTCAAGTTTCTCCGATTATGAGTTAATATTCCCTTAAGTGATATCCTGAATGTTTCCTTTGCTGAGGAGTAGTTCCACATTAATAGAAACAAATGTCGTTCCAGTGTAGCCACCTGGGGTGGCCACGTCCCGATTACAAAATGGACACTTGCAGAGAATGAAGGGAAAAATGGACAATGCTGAGAAAGCAAGCAGGTGCAAGGTTTGTCTGTTGATTGAAGTTTGCAGCTCCCAGACAAGACCAATACTGCAAAACCATTAGCATACTAATGAGCCATCTCCAGGGACAAAAGAGAAACATTTAGGTAAATGATACCAAAGCAGACGCCCCTGCGCCAGAGGAGACTAGAACAAAGCAGGCCAACAGCCACCTAGGGCCCGCCCAGGAATCAGGGCAGCCACCCCTTTATTGGAGGAAATCAATACCAATGATCAGGATACGATCCAATTAATTGGGACCAAGTTCAAGGACCGCCCAAAAGCGCACGAAGCCTCCTTTGGGTATAAGAAGAAGCCCCCAAGAGAGAATCATTCTTCTTGGCCTTGGCTCTCAGCAACGAGAGGCCTGCCTAGCAGCTGCACCAGAACAAGTAAGTCCAAAGTCAACGCACGCGACGAGACAGACGCTCCTAGCTACTTTTCCGTACCAATTCGACCTCAACAGCCTCAGAACCGGACAACAGCCATTGTTCCTCTGACTGAGTGGGCGCCCGGAGCTAAGTATAGGCTTTAGTAGTAGTGATAGTTTAGTTGGTAGAGTTTGTGCATGAGTATAATTGACCGTGTGTGTAAATAAAAGAGCATTGATTTCGAACTTACTAATTGGTGTATCGAGTCTTTGATCAGTATTCAGTTTTGAACCTTGTGGCGGTATCGAAAGATACCTGGCGACTCGAGCAAACATAATTAGAATTGAGGAAGGCGATCATATTAACCGCCATAAACAGAGCCAATTAAGGAGGAAACAACAAACAACACCAGTACCAAAGCAACAACCAGCAACACTGGAAAAATTACGTCCCAATGCCTTGACAGACCAATTCTCTTAGATTGCAGGGCTGTTCATGACTAAGTGGGGGGAACGTGGGAGTGGTCTGGGAAGCCCTGAAAGCAGTGATTCGTGGGGAGCTGATATCCATCCGGGCACACAGGGAGAGGAGCGAGAGGAGTGAGAGGGATAGACTGGTGGGAAGGATGCTGGAGGTAGACAGGAGGTACGCAGAGGCACCAGAGGAGGGACTGCTGGGGGAGAGGCGCAGCCTGCAGGCTAAATTTGATTTGCTGACCACTAGAAAGGCAGAGGCACAGTGGAGGAAGGCACAAGGGGCAGTGTACGAACATGGTGAAAAGGCGAGTAGGATGCTGGCTCATCAGCTCCGCAAGCGGGATGCGGCAAAGTAAATTGCTGGAGTGAGAGACAAGAGTGGGAATGTGGTGCGGAAGGGGTAGAGGTGAATGAGGTCTTCAAGGACTTTTACGGGGAACTGTACCGGTCGGAGCCAACGGGGGAGAGGAGGGGAATGGAGAGGTTCCTTGACGGGCTTTCTTTCCCGAAGGTGCAGGAGGAGAAGGTGGAGGGGTTGGGTGCGCCGATTGAGCTGGAGGAGCTAGTTAAGGGGATAGGGCAGATGCAGTCAGGGAAGGCACTGGGGCCGGATGGGTTCCGGGTGGAATTTTATAAAAAGTTTGTGGAACTAGTGGGCCCCTTGCTGGTGCGGACACTTAATGAAGCGTGGGAAGGGGGGACTTTGCCCCCGACGATGTCGCGGGCGCTGATCTCATTAATCTTAAAGAGGGACAAGGACTCCCAGCAGTGTGGTTCATACAGGCCCATATCTCTCCTCAACGTAGGTGCCACGGTGCTGGCAAAAATCCTGGCCATCAGGATAGAGGACTGTGTGCCAGGGGTTGTACACGAGGACCAGACAGGGTTTGTGAAGGGAAGGCAGCTGAACATGAATATGCGGAGATTGTTGAATGTCATCATGATGCCGGCGATTGAGGGGGAGGCAGAGATAGTGGTGGCGCTGGATGCGGAGAAGGCCTTCAATAGAGTGGAGTGGGGGTACTTATGGGAGGTGTTGGGGAGGTTTGGATTTGGTGAAGGGTTTATTAGATGGGTGAGGCTGCTATATGAGGCCCCGATGGCGTGCGTGGCCACAAATGTGAGGAGGTCGGAGTACTTCCGGCTCTACCGAGGGACCAGGCTGGGTTGCCCCCTGTCCCCCTTGTTGTTTGCATTGGCAATCGAGCCGCTGGCGTTGAGGGATTCAGAGAGGTGGAGAGGTTTGATGCGAGGTGGGGAGGAACATAGGGTGTCGTTGTATGCCGATGACCTGTTACTGTATGTGGCGGACCCGGTGGGAGGGATGCCGGGGGTGATGGAGCTGCTAGCTGAGTTTGGGACTTTTTCAGGTTATAAACTAAATTTAGGCAAGAGTGAGGTGTTTGTGGTGCACCCTGGAGACCAGGAGGAAGGAATTGGTAGGCTCCCGCTTAGGCGGGCAGGGGAGAGTTTTAGGTACCTGGGGGTGCAGGTGGCCACGGACTGTGGGACTCTTCACAAACATAATTTCACCAGACTTGTAGATCAGATGGAGGAGGAGTTCAAGAGGTGGGACATGCTGCCATTGTCGTTGGCGGGGAGGGTACAGTCCGTCAAAATGACGGTGCTTCCGAGGTTCTTGTTCCTCTTTCAGTGCCTGCCCATCTTCATCCCCAGGGTCTTCTTTAGGAGAGTGACTAGCAGTATCTTGAGCTTTGTGTGGGCACATGGGACTCCGAGAGTGAAGCGGGTTTTCCTGGAGCGAGGGAGGGATAGAGGCGGGTTGGCGATGCCCAACCTTATGGGGTACTATTGGGCGGCCAATGTGTCAATTGTGCATAAATGGGTGATGGAGGGGGGAGGAGCGGCGTGGAAAAGAATGGAGATGGCGTCATGTAGAGGTACGAGCCTGGGTGCCATGGTTATGGCGCCGTTGCCGCTCTCCCCTAAGAGGTTTACCACGAGCCCGGAGGTGGCGGCGACCCTAAGGATCTGGGGACAGTGGAGACGGCATAGGGGGCGAAACAGGGGACTCGATGGAGGCTCCATTGGGTGGCAATCATTGGTTCATCCCGGGGAACAAGGATGGGGGATTTAGGGGGTGGCAAAGGGTGGGCATCAGTAAATTGAGGGACCTGTTTATTGGCTGGAGGTTTGCGGGCCTGGGGGAACTGGAAGATAAATTTGGGCTTCCCCAAGGGAACATGTTCAGATACTTGTAGGTAAAGGCGTTTGCTAGGCGACAGGTAGAGGGATTCCCTTTGCTGCCCTCACGGGGGACGATGGACAGAGTGCTTTGGGGGGTGTGGGTCGGAGAGGGGAAGGTGTCTGACATCTATAAGGTAATGCAGGAGGTGGAGGAGTCGCCAGTGGAGGAGCTGAAGGCTAAATGGGAGGGGGAACTTGGGGAGCAGATAGAAGACGGGACTTGGGCGGATGCCTTGGAGAGAGTCAACTCTTCCTCTTCATGTGCGAGGCTTAGTCTCATCCAATTTAAGGTGCTGCACCGGGCCCACATGTCCAGGACTAGGATGAGTAGGTTCTTTGGGGGTGAGGACAGGTGCACCAGATGTTCGGGGAGTCCTGCGAACTATGCCCATATGTTCTGGGCATGTCCAGCACTGGAAGAATTCTGGAAGGGGGTGGCGGGGACGGTGTCGAGGGTGGTTGGATCCAGGGTCAAACCAGGGTGGGGACTCGCGATTTTCGGAGTTGCAGTGGAGCCGGGAGTGCAGGAAGCGAAAGAGGCCGGTGTCCTGGCCTTTGCGTCCCTAGTAGCCCGGCGGAGGATCTTGCTGCAGTGGAAGGATGCGAGGCCCCCAAGTGTGGAGACCTGGGTCAATGACATGGCAGGATTTATAAAGTTGGAACGGGTCAAATTTGCCCGGAGAGGATCAGTACAAGGGTTCTATAAACGGTGGCAGCCTTTTCTGGACTTCCTGGCTCAAAGATTGGTCAAAAGCAGCAGCAACCGGGGGCAAGAGGGGGTGTTCCTTATCATAGTTTCTATATTTTTTCACTACGGTTATGTAACTTAACAGTGTGTTAACTTAAGTTGTTGTTAATATGTTGGGTTGTTCATTGAGGAGGGGCGAAGGTTCATGATTGGTATCATTACTGTTATCGTTGGTATTTTAGTATGGTTTGATGTCGTTGTATAAATTCAAAATTTTTCAATAAAAATTATATATTTTTTTTAAAAGTGGGAGGAACACAGACCTGGTAGCAGATGAATACAGCCTGAGGAGCATGGCCTACACTATTTACCTTCAGGGAGAGAGGGGCAAACCTGAGGGGGAAAACACAGATCGGGGGAAGTTCAGGAGTTTGAAAATGTGAAATGACATCACAGGAAAGCCATAAGTTGCTTGGTTGGCCAGTAACTTCTCTTTAGAGTGTGCGCAAAGAGCTGGAAATTAGAAAATCAATTTTTAAAAAACCTTAAGCAGCTATGTTACAACTAATCAGGGGACACCAGCAGAAGGGAACTTAAAAAACTGTTGAGTTTACTGTTTTAAGTGGCAACGGTTTATTGTATTATGATGGCTTAAACTGGTACTAAGCATTAGTAAGAGGGCACTAAAGACAATAAAAATAGAAAAATAATGAGTGGTTGAAATGCAATAATGACGGCAGGCAGGTGATGTGCTGCAGCAGTTGTCTTGTAGACATGAGTGCGATCCACAATGTCTAGGGTTTGTGGAGCTTTGGCTCAGAGTCAATGAGCTATAGGCCAACCTACAGACACTGATGCACCAGGGAGGGGGAAAGATACCTGAACACTTTTTTTCAGTAGGGAGTAACACCCTTTAGATGAGGGTCTTCTGATTTGGTCAGGAACAGGAGAGCGTGACCATGAACAAAATAGATAACGGGATCAAGAAGGCAGCAGTGCCAGACCCTTAGCCTTTGCAATTATCCAACAGGTCAGTGGTTCTTTCAGCTTGTATGGACAAGAGCAGGGGCTACAAGATGGGTGAGAAAACTGACCATGGTTCTGAGGTACAGGAAGCCATTTAAGCAGAGAGAGTAAATAGGAATGTAGCGATACTAGGGGGCAATATAGTCAGGGACAGTTCTAGCAGCTGAGAGCGAGAGTCCAGACAGCTACATTGCCTCTCCAACACCAGGGTTCGGGACATCCGCTCAGGGCTAGAGGGAAACTTGCAGTAGGAGGAGAAGGATCCAGTTATTGTGGTGAGCAACTAGTAGCAAAAGAGAACCCCATAGGCAAGAATCTCAGGATGATTACCTGAGCTACAAGCAAAATTGACCTTGGACAAATAAGATTAGGGAGTTGAATGCATAGCTCAAAGGTTGGTGCTGGAGAATGGGCTTTTTATTCAAGAGGCACAGGCACCACTACTGAGGAAAATGGGAGCTGTACAGTTGGACAGCACGGTAGCACAAGTGATTAGCACTGTGGCTTCATAGCACCAGGGTCCCAAGTTCAATTCTCTGCTGGGTCACTGTCTGTGCGGAGTCTGCACGTTCTGCCTGTGTGTGCATGGGTTTCCTCCGGGTGCTCCAGTTTCCCCACAGTCCAAAGATGTGCATGTTAGGTGGACTGGCCATGATAAATTGCCCTTAGTGACCAAAAAACGTTAGGAGGGGTTATTGGGTTACGGGGATAGAATGGAAGTGAGGGCTTAAGTGTGTCGGTGCAGACTTGGTGGGCCGAATGGCCTCCTTCTGCACTGTATGTTCTATGACAGTCTTCACCTGAGCCATGCTGGGACCAACGTTCTGGCGTGTTGTACAGCTAGAGAGGTAGAGAGGCTTTCAACTAAATAGATGGGTAGGGGGCAGGAAGGGACACCAACAGATAAGGCCCGAATTGACAAAAATAGTAAAAAGGCAGGATAAAGGCTATCTATAGCATTGGTTCCAAAACAAATGAACTGAAAATAGAAATAAACGTATATGACTTGACAGCCCTTGCAGAAAATGGCTGCAAAGTGACCAAAGCTGGGACCTGAATATTCAAGGACACTTAACATTACAAAAGGACAGGAAGCTAGTAGAGGTTTAGCACAAGGCTAAAGAGCTGGCTTTTAAAGCAGACCAGGGCAGGCCAGCAGCACGGTACCAGCCCGTACCAGTCTCCCCGAACAGGCACCGGAATGTGGCTTTTCACAATAACTTCATTTGAAGCCTACTTGTGACAATAAGCAATTTTCTTTTTTTTTCCCCAGAAGGTGGTGGGTAGCTCTGTTAATGGCATGAGTACAACAGTGAGATGATCTTAGCTCATAAAATCACAATATATAATCAGTTTTGATAGAGATAATAAATAATAATAATCAGTTGTGGCGCAGTTTATAGATCCCAGCAGTAGCTACCCTGTCAGATAGGTCATACAGGAAGAAATAACAAGGAATTGTAAGATGTTGCAATAATCATGGGTAATTTTAAACTACATATAGACTGGATGAATCAGATTGGTAAAGGTAGCTTTGAAGAGGAATTCAGAGTATTTTCTGGACAATTTCTTAGAGCAGCATATTCTGGAGCTAACCAGGCAGCAGACTATTCAAGACCTGGTAATGTGCAATGAGACAGTGTTAATTAATTTTTAAATGAATTGAAGCTATGTGGACATTGTTGACTTGGCCAGCATTTGTTGCCCATCCCGAATTGTCCTCGAGAAGATGGTGGTGAGCTGCCTTCTTGAACTGCTGTATTACCTACACTTACCTGGAGATCAGAGGCTGAATGCCCTGGACTGAAGTCCGACGGACATCGCGCGACAATCGCCAGGCAGGAATGTTCCCTTCCAGTCGGGGAACACTTCAGCAGTCAAGGGCATTCAGCTTCTGATCTCCGGGTAGGCATTCACCATGGCGGCCTACAGGACACGCGATAACGCAGAATTGCCGAACAGAAACTTAAAGCCACGTTCTGCACACGAGTACAGCCTCAACTGGGACCTTACATTCATGTCGCATTACATTTAACCCCCACCATCTGGCCTGGGCTTGCAAAATCCTACCAACCGTCCTGGCTTGAGACAATTCACACCCCATTAACCTGGGATTACCCCTCTCTCTGGAACTGTAAAGACTTAATTACCTGCAAAATAGCACAATTGCTTCACAGCTCCAGAGTCCCAGGTTCGATTCCCGGCTTGGGTCACTGTCTGTGCGGAGTCTGCACATTCTCCCCGTGTGTGCGTGGGTTTCCTCCGGGTGCTCCGGTTTCCTCCCACAGTCCAAAGATGTGCAGGTGAGGTGGATTGGCCATGCTAAATTGCCCTTAGTGTCCAAAATTGCCCTTAGCGTTGGGTGGGGTTACTGGGTTATGGGGATAGGGTGGAAGTGTGGGCTTGGGTAGGATGCTCTTTTCAGTAAGTATACAGTCCATGTAAATCAACAGGCACACCATACTCTGAAACCAAGTAATAGATGCCACTCAAACCAACTTTGGTGGATTTTGCATCAAATCCCTCCCAGATGCTTGTCGCAATGAGAGCGCACAGGTCTCACTGAACTCTGACTTCCACACGAGTGTTTCCAAACTGCACTCTTGAAAAACCGCCTTGGAATCTTCTCCCAAACTACCTTGGATGCCTTCGCTAAGGATCTACTTTCAGGCTTTCAATCTCTCCTTTCAGTATTCCTCTGCCTTGGATTGCCACGTGCATTCAACCTTCCACACAATTTGTCAGGGTGGCCAAACATGCCAACAGAACACTACTGCTTCCCACGCTATATTAAGATGTCACCAAACTTTTGGTTTACCTTGGATGTCTGGCTTCTCACCTAGCTAACTTTAAATCGGGTTCTTTCAGCTGTCTCCTTAATGGAGAGCATTTTATCTGCTTTTTACTCGAATTCTGCTGAACAGGACCATGTTCCACTTCTTGTACTTTGTTCCTTAAATTTAACTGACTTCCGGAGACACGCTTTTGTTCCAACCCCCTGATTTCTGGACTTTCTTTTGTTCTTTTGGGAAGATCCTGTCCAGCTTCTCCTGGTTCCAGCTTACAATTCAAAAGTTCTTTCAGTCACAGGGTGGCTCTTTGTTACTAAGCAACAACATAGTTTTCCTTTGAGGCCCGAGTTCTTTCATCTCGTAAACCCTCATTACCATACATGCATCTAAACCCAACTAAAATCATTAAGCCTTTCAAATACAGAAAGACACATTTAAACTTAATTAAAGCTATACCCCATTTCTAATACCCACATATATAGGGTTTTTAAATTACCTGTTTCCTGACAGAGACAATAGTCAGTGATGACAAAGGCACTCTGAATCCTCTGAAACCTATTAATGGATGCAACATTAAACATCTCCAGACCAGGAACAACATCCTTTGTCCATACAAGGGAAAGAAGTGGAAGTTATGTCACATGATGACCCATTCCCCCCAGCCCTCCACCATCAAGCCTGTAATATTGCCTGTGGAGTTGAACAAAAGCAATCTGCTATTTTCCATCAACAAAGCAACAACAGAAACCAAGTTCTGTCCAGTTTTAAATTGCACGGCGCTCAACTACATTGCTTTCTACTGGAACATCTGAACTTCTGTGCCTATTGCAAGACCGATTTATCTTTAAATCTGAAAACAAATCTTTGACAAAAAAGTCATCCAGACTTGAAACATTAGCTCCCTTCTCTCTCCACCGATACCGTCAGACCTGCTGCGATTACCCAGTATTTTCTGTTTTTGTTTTAGGTTCCAGCATCCGTAGTAATTCGCCTTTATCCCATAATATTCAACATGCCTCATTTAGTGTAGCAACTCTTTTCAAATAATTTAATGATCTCTGATTCAACAATTGTTTATGGCAGAAAATTCAACATTCTAAGCATATCTTTCTAAATTCCCTATTCATTCTTTATTTTAAATTCTTTATTAATTTATGGGATGCAAGTTGGCATTGCTGGCAAAACCAGCATTTCTTTGTTGACCTTGAGAAAGTAGTGAGAAGCTGTCTTCTGCATGTGTTTGGTGAAGGTACATCCATGGCACAGTTAGGCGGGGATTTTCAACACTTTGACCCAGCGACAACAAAGGAATTGGTGATATAGTTTCAAGTCAAGATGGTGCGTGAGTTACAGGGCAACTTTTAGGTGCTGGTATTTCATCTTTCATGGTAATTGAGGTCATAGGTTGAGGAGGTGCTGTCAAAGAAGGTGATTTGCTGTCATGCATCGTGCAGCACATACACTGCAGCCATACTAGACCAGTGGCAGAAAGTGCTGAATGTGGTGCTGGTCAAGCAAGTTGCTTTGTCCTGATTGGTGGTGAGTTTCCAGAGTGTTGCGAGACCTCATGGAGTAAGAGGTCATTGTTGAGAACTCCTCGTGCGACTCCCTAACCTGGCTTTAGCCCACTGTGCTTTTAATTTTGGTGCGTTTAGCCTGCTGGTGGGAGAAGACATAACTAGGGAAGATGATGAATGACTCTGAGACATTGCCTATAGATTCTGGGAGTACGACCACATCATGTTTATACTTGATCAGTCTATGGGTTTAGTTTTCTCAATATTGACACAAGTCTCCAGATATTCGAGGAGAACTTTGCACGATTAACTGTGCTGGATGCTCTTTTATTGTGCCCAAAACCAATGCTTAATTTGAAGCCAAGACTTCATCAGTTTTATCTCTTCTTACCCCTCTACATAGTTGCTTGATTCGACTGAGTGGCTTGCTCGGCCATTTCAGTGGAAAGCGAATCACGTTTTGTTGTTTTTCCAAAAAAATATTAATTCAAATTCACAAACTGGTGCAACGGGATTTGAATTATGTCTCCAGATTATTAGTCCAGGCCTGTATTACTCATCTGATAATACAACCACTACATCACCTTGTCGCCCCAAAATAAGAGTGTAAAAAACACGCTGTGCCGTGACTTAAGGACAACTCGGACTTTGTTTTTGGTACTGGATTAAAATTAGCCATAACTGAAGAGTGTCATTTTGTTTTTGACTGATATTATTTCATATAACTGACAAATTTCAGTAATAACTGTCACCAGCTTGTAACTTCAGAGAAGTACAAAAATGGCTGATTTGCAAGAATAAAAATTTATACCCAGGCAGTTAACATCTACAGCTGTGGTTCAGAAATCTTTACCCTCTCCATCTGGTTGATTCTGTAATTATCCTAGAATGCCAAGTGGTTAAGGATTCCTTACTCTATTGTTAGCCCTCCCACTGATGACTGCAGAAAATATGCATGACAAAGTGAAATTGTCGTCACATCACAGCTAAATTCCATGTTTACTGAACTATCCACATTCAAATGCAAAACATTTTGTGTAATTTTGAGACATCAAAATATAGTTTGCTGAATCCTTACCTTTTTCTCCAATGCTCCTGATGGTAACTGCAAAACAGAAAAATAAACTGTTGAAACTTGGAAAACCAGAAGGTGCATGCTTATACAGTAACTGAAGCTCACATTACGTGTAAACCATGACACCCCCATTAACAGTAGTCAAAACACAATATCCCCGTTATTTTACAGTTCCGCCACCATGGTAGTTCTGATTTTATGGACCGTAAAATGCAAAGTAGCCTGGGTGCAATCACCTACCTAATCTACTTCAGGATGATCTACTTAAAGGGTGATTTACACAAGAGCCTCTGAAAACAGTTCCATTCGATGTCAATATAAACACTGCTGCTGGAGTGTTAACTCATTGGGTTGGTGAAGGTACAGACAAGCAACAAAACAAAGTCACAACTACACATGTACACATTTCTGTTGGCAGTTTTTAGTAGCATTGAAGTACAGTGGACTATTTTTCAATGTAAACAGGTGGCTTCCTCAGTACAAAAACAAAATATTGCAGATGCTGGGAATATGACATAAAAAGAGAATTGCTGTGAATACTCAAACAGGTCAGGCAACATCTGTAGAAAGAGCTAACATTTCAGATGATGAAAGGTCACAGACCAGATTGGTCTTCCACAGTAATTGGGAAACGAGGGAACTCTGGAAGAATTGCTCCTATTTCCACAGATAAAGCTGCCGAGCTTAAAGATTAAACATTTTGAAATAGTGAGTCTCTTTTTCATTTATTTTCTTCAATTTCATCCTCCTGTCAGGCTGTTAACTCCTGCTTGAGTTCTGGTTTCATGTTGGTTGCCCTCCAATACAACACTCAACTGGTCAGTCTTACATGGCGACTATTGGCATGGTATTTGGGTGCATTGACAAGACATCATAATCAAGCCCAGACTTTGTCCTCACCCAACACCTACACATGCACTTTCCATCAGGAGTCACTGGTTAACAATCATATTTAGGAACAGTGGATGCTTGACCACTTCTTAGAACTGATTTTTCTGATGAGAACTGAGCAACAAGAAGCTGGGAACTTCCAAGTCTTAGCAAAAGCTTTTCTGCTCTTCAGCAGGCTCATGAAAAGCTAAGTGCATCTGAATTGGATTACATATTGAATTACATAAACAAGCTAACAAACTAAATAGAGTGCATGTGGGTTGTCAAGTTTTGGTATCCCAGATTTATATACCATGGGAATACATTCAAACAAAACATCACAAAAGGACAGGATTTAAATAGGAATGGAGGATCAAACCATTAGAGAATGAAAAAATATAATGTTAATCTTGCACTTCTTTTATGGCACAAGCTGCTCATTACACATTTAACACAGAAAACAATAGCAGTTTCCATGTGCTTTATGTACCTACTGTTGCCAGCTAAGGGAAAGCACAAAAGAAATGTGTCAAAATCGTAAGCAGATCATGTAATGATCATGTTCTATATTTGTTGCTTCCTTATTGACAGTTTACGGTTTCCTTTGTGCTAACAAAACTAGTTTTTTAAAAAACTACAATGTGATATTCTCCCCTAGTTCCTGCTGAAAAATCAGGCCACTGTTTAAACAGTATATTTTGGAGGGAAGCTAAATTTTGATTCCTCTCATTCATCCTCTGCAGCTTTTGGGATATATTCAGCAAATTATTCTGGCAATTCTGGATTTTGCTCTAAACCCTATTCAATTTAAAACTTTTCTGGCATGTAATTATTGCACAGAATAACATCAATTTGGGAAAGATGCAAAAAGCAAGACTGCAGTGTTGAAAATTTTAAACAAGAAAAACTGAAATCACAGGTCAGCCAACATTGTTGGAGAAGAGTATGAACAAATTGAGTCTGTATATTTCTTCAAAACTGAATGAAAGACAGTCCAGCATATTAATATAATGAGAAAAAGAAAAGGGGAAATATACCGTGAAAAAAATAACAGAGAACAGGACCATCAGTGGAATAATGTATTATATACTCTCAGTCAAATAAGAGGTGGCAAGATTGGTGGCAGCCCAGGGGGCACTCAAGGGGAAGGTGGAAGACCATGAGAACAGGTCTCACCGCCAGAACCTCAGGATTGGGCTGCTGGAGGGTAGAAACCGAACAGACTACATGACACAGATGTTAGGGAAGCTAGTCAGAGGAGAAAACTTCCCCAAGGTGTACAGGGCACTCCAACGGTGGCCCGGACAGGAGAACCAGCGCAGGCGATTATTGCCAAGCTCCACCGATTCCAGGACAAGGGTCGGATCTTAAATTGGGCAAGGAACACACGGTTCGGCAAATGGGAAGAGCATACAGTCCGTATTTATCAAGACATTGGGGCCAACCTGGCCGAGTTGAATGGAGCTAAAGAAGCTTTATTCAGGAGCAAGGGATGCTGTATCCTGCAAGACTCTGGGTGACCGATGGGAACAGGGAACACGACTTCAAGCCAGGAGAAGCAAAGGAATTTATCTGCAAGAACGGGTTGGGAAACCAGCAACAGTAATAGACACATATGGACCATTGAATATTATAGTGTTTCTGTGTTTCCTAACAACCGCAGGTGCTTGTGAGGGTGGGGTGGGGGGCGCAAAGGGGCACCAAGACAGGAAGGGGGGGGGAACAGAACGGGTGGAGTGGGAGACCTGCTCCCGGCCAGGTTTTTGGGGGGGGGGCAGTGCTGGTGAGCATGCCGGTACAGGAAAGAAAGGGGGGGGGGGGGCTGTGGCGCAGCTGCTGAAAAGGAGGAGGTATCTGGCAGAAGAGGGAACCCCCAGGGACACAGGGAAGAGGGGTGGCAAGGGCAGAGGGGCTCAGTGGGCAGATCGGGGATTAGGTGGGGGGAGTTGAGCGAGGGGAGGGGAGAATGTTGGCGACAATAGGTCGCAAATGGGGAAAGCTGGAACAAAGAGGTCAACGCCGGCCAGCTTGAATGGCTCCAAAGGGAATCCCTGGAGCGCAGGGGAACATATGGCTGACCCCACACGGGGGTGGTGGCAGAAACTGCCCATCAGGATAGTCACCTGGAATGTCGAGGTCAACGGCCTGGTGAAAAAATCCAGAGTCTTTGCCAATCTGAAAATCCTGAAGGCCAACATAATCCTCCTCCAAGAGACACACTTGAGGGAGAAGGATCGACTGAGGTTAAGAAATAGTTGGTTAGGACAGACCTACCAAGCATGCTACCGGACGAGGGCTGGGGGGGTAGCCATACTGTTCAGTAAGAGGATGACATTTACCATGATGAGTACGGTGATGGACCCAGAAAAAGTTATGTAATGGCCAGTAGTATCCTGCAAGGGGTACCAGTGGTGCTGGTGAATATATATGCCCCTAACTGGGATGACGCAAACTTTATCAAAAAGACCATGACAAAAATCCCCATGCCTAGACTCCCACCAACTCATCACGGGGGAGCCTTCAACAAATGGGGATTCTCACCCTCCACATTCTGGGAGGCACTGGAGGCGGTGATATGGGGGGGAAATAATAGTGTACAGGGCACTCAGGGACAGGAAGGAGGGGGATGCTAACCAGCAGCTGGTTGACTCCATATTGGATGGGTGGGAGTACTCCACAGTCCCGACCGTGGAACTACTGGCGGAGAAGAAAAAAATTACAAATAGAATTTGACCTGCTCTCCACCAGGAAAGCAGTGAACCAGCTCTGCCAGACATGGGGGACCTTTTATAAACTTGGGAACAAGGCCAGCTGCCTATTGACTCACCAGCTGAGAAAGCAAGATGCCATGAGGGAAATAGCACAGTGAAGGACAGGAGAGGCAAGCTAGTAACAGTGCCAAACGAGATCAATGAGGTCTTTGTGACATACTACGTAGAGATGCACACCACTGAGCTACGGAGGGGGACTCGAAGATGAAATGTACCAGTCGTGGGGAGGGAAAGAAGCAGGGACTGGAACTGGGGCAAGTCATGAAGAGTATCAACTCCATGCAGTTAGGAAAGCCCATTACCGGGGCCAGATGGACTCCCAGTTGACTTCAATAAACAATTCGTAACAGCACTGGTCCTTCCCTGAGGAAGATGCTCAATGACTCACTATCGAGAGAAACCCTGCTGCCCACACTGGCACAGGCGTCGACATCATTGATCCCTAAAAAAGACAAAGACCCGTGCGGGTCTTACAGACCCATCTCACTCCTAAACATGGATCCAAAGTCCTGGCGAAGTCCCCTGGCGAGGTGCATTCCACCTGTACAATGGTGAGTGCATGGATGAACACCACCAGAACTGAATACTTTCAGCTACACAGCGGCAAGAGGCAGGGTTGTCCCTTAACCCCTGTTATTTGCCCTGGAAATTGAGCCACTGGCCATCGCTTTCAGATCAGCAAAGGACTGGAGAGGCATTCTGAGGGAGCAGAGTGGCACTCTTGTGCAGGCAGCCTACTTTTCTACGTCTACGTCTCAAACCCCCTAGTCAGCATGGAAGTAATAACGGAACTTTTAAGGGACTTTGAAGTCGTCGCAGGTTACAAACATAAGCTGGGCAAGAATGAAATCTTCCCTGTGAACCCACGAAGAGGCTGGGCAAGTTGCCGTTCAAGCTGGTCCAAGCCAAATTCCGATACCTGGGGATCCAAATAGCCCATGACTGCACACAGATCCACAAATGAAAGTCTAGCGGGGGAGATAAAGAAGAACCTGCGGAGATGCGATTTGCCTGGTCCTCCAAAACCACCTATTCACAACACTGGGGGAACTCTCAGAAAAGCTCCAGCTCCCGAAAGGAAACGAGGTACAATATATACAAATAAGAAACTTTCACCAAAAGGAAACAGCATCGTTCCCCCAGCTACCAGGACACTACCTACTGGACAGACCTCTGACCGCGGGCGAACTTGGAGACGGTAAATGCACGGACTTGTATGGACGACTACTAGAGGAGATAAGATCATCACTGGATGAGACGCGGGAGAAGTGGGAGGAAGAGTTAGACATAGAGATGGTGGGAGGACTCCGGATCGAAGCACTGCACAGGGTGAACCCCATCTCCTCATGCGCAGGCTGAGCCTAACGGAGCTAAACCAGAACACAAATGAGCGGGTTCCTCCCGAGGTGCCAGGGAGGCAGATCCAACCACACCTACATGTTCTGGTTTTGCCCCAGATATGTTGGGTACTGGACAGGCTTTTCGAGGCCATGTCCAATGTTGTGGGGTGAGAGTGGAGCCGAGGATATTGGAACAGCCAGAGTTCTTTATGGGGAGAGGGGTGGATACCCCAGTTTTTGCCTCCCTGAGCATCCACCGAAGACCCCTGCTCAGCTGGAGGTCAACAGAGCCACCCAAGGTTTCAGACTGGCTGTCTGACTTGGCAGTTTCTCAAATTGGAAAAAAAATACACCACTTATAATAATAATCTTTATTGTCACAAGTAGGCCAACATTAATACTGCACTGAAGTTACTATGAAAAGTCCCTAGTCGCCACATTCCGGCGCCTTTTCTGGTACATAGGGATAATTCCAAATGACCGAATAGCACATCTTTCGGGGCTTGTGGGAGGAAACCAGAGCATCCAGAGAAAACTCGCACAGACACGAGGAAAACGTACAGAGTCCACACAGACAGTAACCCAGGCTGGGAATCGAACCTGGGACCCTGGAGCTATGAAGCAACAGTGCTACCCACTGTGCTATCGTGCTGCCCACAACCTGGGGTTGGAGGAAAGCTTCCACATGGAGGCTACTTACCAGCCTGTTCTAAGATCTGTTTGTTACCAGCAATTAATAAGTAAAGGGAGGCGGAAGGTGAGGGTTGCGAATGAGACAATGGAAGAAGAGACGGGGGGGGGGGGGGGGGGGGGGGGGGGCAGAGAACAGAAGAAAGATGGGGTGATTGGGGGGGGGGGGATACCAAGGCAAACACAGGGCAAGCAGGGGAGCCAGAAGAGACAAAGGGGGAGGGCACACATAGGAACGACTACAGCAGCAAAGCCGAAACACGCACGGCTGATGCCAAACCCCCCCCCCCCCCCCACCCTCCTCCCTATGTTCTAGTATCAGGATGAAGCAGGGGCATATGGCAAACAGTACTGTTGTGACAACCGACCTACGGGGACTCAAAAAACAAGGCCCCCCATGTTTGTACATAGGTTGGTTTTCTTGAATGTATAATGGTTTGTTTGTCCCTCATTATTTCCTTTTGTACACCCATTTTGTAGATTCCATTTTGTCTTCTTCCTTTTTTATTATGGCACATTATCCATGGAAAATGTTGCTGTAAAAACTGTAAAACCAATAAAAATATTTAAAAAATAAAACAAAATTGTATAATGAAAGCAGAAAATGCTGGAGAGAGTTAACATCTCAGGTTAATGACCTTTCATCAAAACGTTTCTTCTGATGAAAGGTCATCAGCTTGAAATTTTTAACCTGTTCTCCCTCCATAGATGCTGCCAGACATGAACATTTCAAGCAATTCAGACTTCCATTACCTATAGCATTTTGCATCTGTAACAGTGTTTGTGTCCATGGACAGAATCAGAGATGGTGATTAGACAGATGATATTTCTGCATTTGCATGGGAATGGGCTAGGATAAGATACCTGAAAGTGAGAAATGGTCTCTCCAGAAAGGGGAGAAAAATGAGGGGAGGGGAGGGGAAGATGGATTCCAAGGTGTGATCATGCACACCAGATGATATGCCATTTCTGTCACCTGCAAAATGATCCCACCATGCTACACATCTACCCCTCCGCTCTGCTTTTGGAGGTACTGGCTCTGCAACACTGATTCACTTTTCCACCACTCCAATTTCCAGTTGCATTCCCAGGTATCTTCCTACCCAAATACAGGAGAGGCACTGACTGTTCATGCACTTCCACTCACATAGTTGTCCAGGGTTCTAATGTTTCTTCTATATGAAACAGTAATTAATGCTTATTTTTTCTCATCTAGTAAACTGTATTCAGAGTTCATAGTGCAGTCGCTTCCACAATGGGTGAACCAAATGCAGATTAGGTGACTGCTATGCTTATTATATTTGACTTCTCTGCGAGTATGACACTGAGCTAATAGTGATTCATTATTCAAATTTTTTTTGCCAACTTTCCCCCAAATGGATTTGTCACACACTTGACGGCACAGTGGTTAGCACTGGCTGCCTCATGGCACCGAGGACCCAGGTTCGATCCCAGCCCTGGGTCACTGTCCGGGTGGAACAAAGTACAATACAGCACAGGAAGAGGCTCTTCAGCCCTCCAAGTCTGCGCCAATCATGTGTCCTATCCAGACCAACCGCCTGAATCTTTCTATACCCCGTCTGTTCATGTGCCTACACAGATAAGTCTCAAAGGTCGCTAACATATCTGCCTCAACCACTTCACTTGGCAGTGCATTCCAGGCCACCACCACCCTCTATGCAAAAAGCTTCCCCCGCACATCTCCACTGAATTTTTTGCCCTCACCTTGAACCTGTGCCCCCTTGTAATTGTCATTTCTGCCCTGGGAAAAAGCCTCCAACTGTTCACCCTATCTGTAACCCTAATAATTTTATACACTTCTATCAGGTCGCCCCTCAGCCTCCATCTCTCTCGGGAGAACAATCCCTGTTTATTCAATCTCTCCACATAGTTAATACCCTTCATACCAGGCAACATCCTGGTAAACCTTTTCTGTACTCTCTCCAAAGCCTCCACGTCCTTTTGGTAGTGTGGTGACCAGAATTGGACACAGCATTCCAAATGTGGCCTAACCGACGTTCTATATAATTGTAACATATTTTTTGAGCTTTTATAATCGATACCCTGTCCTGTGAAGCATGCCATATGCTTTCTTTACCACCATTTCCACCTGCGCTGCCACTTTTAAGGATCTGTGGACCTGCATGCCCAGATCTCTCTGTGTCTCTATGCTCCTGATGGTTCTGCCGTTTATTTTATAGCTCCCACCTGAATTGAATCTACCAAAATGCATCACTTCTCATTTGTCCAGGTTAAACACCATCTGCCATTAATCTGCCCAATTTTGCAGCCTATCCATATCCTGTTCATTCTCTGACAATCTTCTCACTAACCGCAACTCTTGCAATCTTAGTATCATCCGCAAACTTGCTAATCAAACCCGCTACGTTTTCTTCCAAGTCATTTATATATATTACAAAGAGCAGAGGTCTCAGAACTGATCCCTGGGGAACACCACTAGATACAGACCTCCATTCGGAAAAACACCCTTCCACTGCTACCCTCTGTCTTCTAAGGCCAAGGCAGTTCTGGATCCATCCAGCTAGTTCACCTTGACCCCATGTGATCTGATCTTTTGCACCAACCTGCCACGAGAGACCTTATCAATGTTTTGCTAAAGTCCATGCAGGCAACATCCACAGCCCTTTCCTCATCAATCATGTTCATCACCTCCTCAAAAAATTCAATCAAATTAGTGAGCCATGACCACCCTCACACAAAGCCATGCTGTCTGTCGCTAATAAGACCATTCACTTCCAAATGTGCATAGATCCTATCTCCGAGAATTTTTCCCAACAATTTCACTATCACCGACGTCAAGCTCCCTGGCTTTTAATTACCCGGATTATCCTTGCAACCTTTCTTAAATAACTTCATTGACTTAAGTAACTTCATTGAAGCCTACTCGTGACAATAAGCGATTTTCATTCATTTTTTTTTTCAAATAACGGTACAACACTGGCTATCCTCCAATCCTCCGGGATCTCACCTGTGGCCAATGAGGACAAAAAGATTTCTGTCAGAGGCCCAGCGATTTCATCTCTTGCCTCCCCAAGTAATCTGGGATAGATGCCATCTGGCCCTGGGGATTTGTCTACCTTAATGCTTTTTAACACACCTAACACTTCCTCCCTCATAATAACGACCTGTTCTAAAGTGTTTGCACATCCCTCTGAGACACCACCAATCAACATGTCCCTCCTTTGTGAATACCGATGCAAAATACTCATTAAGGACCTCATCTACTTCCTCTGGTTCTATACATAATTTCCCTCCTTTGTCCTTGTGTGGGCCAACTCTTTCTCTAGCTACCCTCTTGTTCCTACTACAGGTATAATATACGTATAAAATGCGTATTCTCCTTAATCCTGTCTGCCAAGGACATTTTGTAATCCCTATTTGCCCTAACTCCCTGCTTGAGCTCTTTTCTACTTTCCTGTTTGCATATTCTCCCCATGTCTGCACAACCCAAAGATGGGTAGATAGGTAGATTGACCACGCTAAATTGCCCCTAAATTGGGAAAAAAAAATTGGTCACTCTAAATCTATTTAATAAAAAAGGTAATTGTCTCAGACTTCCTTCACTCTTACCTCGTATCTCCCAATGTCCCATATTGTTATGGCCCAAGCAATGGCTTCACTAATTTCAGTTTTTAAATTATATCTTCACTTTCAAACCTATTTTAACTTCATACCTGTGCCCAGGCTTTACATTTCTTGTCTTTACATCCGGTCTCACTTATTTTATTTATTTAATGTCTCAATGCTTCTATTGCTCAACTAAGGCTGTTATATCATTATAATGCTTTTTCACAGTGCATGTTTAATATATTTTCTCCAACCCCCACTTTTTTGCTTGCATTAATATTTTGTTCATTTCCTGTCCTGAAGAGCATGAATTTGAACAGTCAGCTCTCTGCCCTCCCCATAGATGTTGGAGTTTCAATTTTTTGACAGTGACAAATAGTCTGGAAAATCAAACACAAGTTGATTTTCATCTTTATATCCAGTGTATGAATTGAGCACTTTTATATTCCAGCTAATGGATTGTGAAGCAGTAGATGCATGTATTATTTAAATAAATACATACATAAAGGGACAGACATAATGATTTAGAGAACAACCCCCCAGCCCATTAAGATTGCATAGGTGATTATTGTTGGGAAGAGATTCAGGAACAAAAACAAAAAGTTAGACATACCAAAAAGGTCATTATTTTTCACCTTCTGCTTAGCGAGTATTGCTTTGAAGTCTAAGGCAGCTATAATATTCTATTTGCATCTAATTCATTTAATGCCAATGCTGGATATATTCTGAACATGTTCATGTATGCTTCAAATTCAGACAGGCAGCATTAGTTTAGGGAGGGCAGTGAGTGGAAGGGATTTATTTATTTTAGGAAACTTAGCATTCCCAAATTTTTTATAATGACAATTTGCATTTATATAGCATCTTTAACACAGCAAAAAAGTTACAAGGATTCACACAGGAGCATCATCAAACAAAGCTAGGAGATATTAATAAAGATGGTCAAAACCTTGGCCAGAGAAGTAGGTTTTAAAGAGCACCTTAAAAGGAGGAAAGATAGATTAAGAAAATAACTGTACAAGGGAATTTTTCAGCTCAGGGCTTAAGCAGCTAACAGCAAGGAACAGTGATGGAGCGATTAAAATCAGGGATGCATAACAGGCCAAAACTGGAACAGCATAATGGGATATAGGGCTGGGGGAGTTAAAGACAGTGCAAATTACACCTCAATAGAATAAACTGAAGTGGAAGCAGTTAGGTCATTAGATATTTTACATCTTTTTCCTCTTCCTAAAACGTCAACTTGTAGGAACTTATTGTTGAGTAGAATTCCACAAGCACTTTCCAGTATTCCTCTCTTTGTTTCATAATCACCGGGTATAAAGAAGGCTCTGAGTGCAGAGGTATCATTGCCAAGTTACATCCCGTCCCTCAGTCATTAACGTTGCCCATTTAAGACAGACGAGAAGAATTAATTTCTCTCAGAGGGTAGAGTGTCTTTGATACTCCCTTCCTGAAAAGGAAGCAGAGTCTTTGAATGTTTTCAAAGCAAAGGTAGATAGATTCTTGATAAACAAGGGGATAAAAGGTTACCAGGGTTAGGTGGGAGGTTTCAGTCAAATCACCCATGATCCTATTGAACGGTGGAGCAGGTTCAAAGAGCCGAGTAGCTTACACCTGCTCCTTGCTTGTATGTTTTATGCCGTTCAAGCTGAATTTCGCTGCTCATATTAGAATTACAATCCCATATATATTCTTAAACATCTTATCTGTTTATCCTGTCCTTTAGGGTTCTGTGGATATGCATTCCAAGATCACTCTGTCCCTCTACACATTTCAGATGTGCAGGTTAGGTGGATTGGCGATTCTAAATTACCCTTAATGTCCAAAATAGTTAAGGGGTTACGGGGATAAGATGGAGGTGTGGGCTGAAGTAGGGTGCTTTCTCCAAGGGCCGGTGCAGACTCGAGGGGTTAAATGGCTTCTGTATTGTAAATTCTATGTAATTCTATGTAAATCCTATCATCTATTCCCTTGTCTTGCTTAGTCTCCGCAGATGCCTTCACAAGATGTGGTTAGGCCAGCATTTACCACCTACCCCTAAATGTCCTTGTATTACCCCATAATTCTCTGCATTGAATTGCATTGTTATTTTTCCACCCACATAACCAATCCAGCGATATCTTCCTGCTGTTTACAGCATTTTTCCTCACTTTCAACCAGTTTTCACATCAACTGTAAATTTCTTACTTATGTCACCTACATTTAAATCTAAACCATTGATACATACCACGAGAAGCAAAGGACCTTGTACTGAACCATGTGGAGCCCCACTGGTAACAGCTTTATAGTCACAAAAGCATCTGTCAATCGTTTGCTGCCTGTCACTGAACCATTTTTGAATCCAACTTCCCATGGACTCTTACTTTTCTAACCAATCTACAATGGAGGACTTTGTCAAACGTCTTGCTAAAATACATCAAACCTTCATTAATCGTCCTTGCTACCGCCTCAAACAATTTAATCAAGTCAGACAGTTGACTCGCGTTCAGAAGTGGGGACCAAAGGCAAGCACTCAGTCTAGCCCACAAGTATTAATGTGGACTGCAGCACTATAGTGCCACCCGGTGTGAGATCAGCACAATGAATCTGGGAGTTTCTCGTCTGCGAAGATCACACTACTTTGTCAACCAGAGAAAACTATAGAAATAGGATTAATATTTTCTTCAATTTACCTACTTATTTCTTCAATTTTATTTAGATTTCGCGATTCGATCGAGGTCAGAAACTTTCTGGCTTGCCCTTTACACTAGCACAAAGCTTTAATTGCCTTTAATGCTCATTGTTTTCCCCCTGTGCATTTTGGAAAAAAAACGAAGTAATTCTACAGGTGGCGATGTTCACAATCAAATACGATTCGGCTGCAAGTTAAATCCTTCGCTGGCCAAGCTCTCCAGTTCAAGCTTACAAAATCCACAGGCTTGTTACTGTCACCACTGACAGAGTGGAAGTTGCTGGGGACCGGGGGGGCAAACAGATGCAGCCAGCTGCAGATGGTAAACGAGCCTGTGTGAAAGTGCCAACTGGGCTCCGATCCGGGGGTGCCCGCTGTTCAACAAAAAAAACCCTGACTGAGCGTGAGCTGGCTGCCCGGAGAAGCCCCTCTCGTCCGGCTCTGACAGGCAAGCCCAGCCGCTAGAGCCTCTAGCTTTGCCCCGCCTTAACAACATGTTTTCTTTTAAGGGTGAAGAAATATAAACCGCCACAGACGGTGCTTGTGTTTATCATTTACTCACATATACATAACTCCACCACGTAAGCGTAGTAAGACCAACAGGCAACGAGCGTTATAAAGAAGACAGGGATCCAACCGACCACCCGCTGACAACACCTCAGGACATTAGACGGCGCCATCTTCCAACCCCCCCCCCCCCCCCCCCGTCGGAGGGCACGGCCGACTGCGTCATCACGCACATCACGTCAGCGACCGGGCAGGGGGAGGAGGGACTATCCATCACGTGGTGGCCTTCTTGGGGAAGTTGAGGTTTGCATGGCCCTGGAGGAATTTTCCATTTACCTCTTGGCCTTTGCGAACACATTTCTCCATCTCTTTGAGTTCTGATGAAGAGCCCAACGGACTCGAAACGTTAACTCTTTTCTCACTCTACAGATGCTGCTGCGACTTTCCAGCATTCTCTTGTTTCACATTCCAGCATTCCCAGTATTTTGGTTATTCTGGTTCAGTGAATGTTGTGTACAGTTGCACTGAGTAAGATTTACACACGCTCATCTGCAGGCAACTAACTTCATCGACACCTTTAGCAACAGAGAGGACAGTACAACAAAATGCTCAGATCTTCGCATTCCGGACCTGGAGGCAGGGGGCCTGATCATGGGGGGAGACTTTAACACAGTGCTGGATCCCCCACTGGACCGGTCCAGTTCAAGGACGGGTAGGAGACCGGCGGCGGCCAGAGTGCTGAGGGGGTTTATGGACCAGATGGGAGGGGTGGATCCCTGGAGGTTTGGGAGGCCGAGAGCGCGGGAGTATTCCTTTTTCTCCCATGTCCATAGGGTCTATTCCCGAATAGATTTTTTCATCCTGAGCAGGGGATTGATCCCGAAGGTGCAGGATGCAGAGTATTCGGCCATAGCGATTTCAGACCATGCTCCACACTGGGTTGATCTGGAGATGGGGGAGGCGCGGGACCAGCGCCCGCTCTGGCGCCTGGATGTGGGGCTGCTGGCTGATGAGGAGGTGTGTAGGAGGGTCCGGGGAAGTATTGAGGGGTATCTTGATACCAATGATACGGGGGAGGTCCGGGTGGGGATGGTCTGGGAGGCTCTGAAAGCAGTGATCCGGGGGGAGCTGATCTCCATCCGGGCCCATAGGGAAAGGAGGGAGAGGAAGGAGAGGGAGAGACTGGTGGGGGAGCTCCTGGATGTGGACAGGAGATACGCGGAGGCACCGGAGGAGGGGTTGCTGGGGGAACGGCGCAGTTTGCAGGCCAAATTTGACTTGTTGACCACCAGAAAGGCGGAGACACAGTGGAGGAGGTCGCAGGGCACGGTATGTGAGTATGGGGAGAAGGCGAGCAGGATGTTGGCGCATCAGCTCCGCAGACGAGATGCGGCTAGGGAAATTGGTGGAGTGACGGATAGGGGTGGGAATGTAGTGCAGAAGGGGACAGAATTAAATGGGGTCTTTAGGGACTTCTACGAGGAACTGTACCGGTCAGAACCTCCGATAGGGAGAGGGGGAATGGAGAGCTTCATGAACAGGCTATGGTTCCCAAGGGTTCAAGAGGAGCTGGTAGAGGGGCTGGGGGCGCCGATAGAGTTGGAGGAGCTAGTCAGGGGGATTGGACAAATGCAGTCAGGTAAGGCGCCGGGGCCGGACGGGTTCCCGGTGGAATTTTATAAAAAGTATGCGGATCTGGTGGGCCCCCTGTTGGTGCGAGCTTTCAACGAGGCATGGGAGGGGGGGGCTTTGCCCCCGACGATGTCACGGGCACTGATCTCTCTGATCCTAAAGCGGGAGAAGGACCCCTTGCAGTGTGGATCATACAGGCCTATCTCGCTCCTCAATGTTGACGCTAAGTTGCTGGCGAAGATCCTGGCCACCAGGATAGAGGACTGTGTGCCAGGGGTGATACACGAGGATCAGACAGGATTTGTCAAGGGACGGCAGCTCAACACGAATGTGCGGAGACTGCTAAATGTTATTATGATGCCGGCAGTGGAGGGGGAGGCGGAGATAGTGGTGGCGCTGGATGCGGAGAAAGCGTTTGATAGAGTTTGCTGGAGCGGTTCGGATTCGGGGAGGGATTCATCAAATGGGTGAGGCTGCTCTGCGCGGCTCCGATGGCGAGTGTAGTTACAAATGGAAGGAGATCGGAGTACTTTAGGCTCTACCGTGGGACCAGGCAGGGGTGCCCCCTGTCCCCCTTGCTCTTTGCACTGGCGATTGAACCTTTGGCTATGGCGTTGAGGGAGTCAGGGAGATGGAGGGGCCTGGTGCGGGGTGGGGAGGAACATCGTGTATCGCTGTATGCGGACGACCTGCTGTTGTATGTGGCGGATCCAGAAGGGGGAATGCCGGGGGCGATGGAGCTGTTCGCGGAATTTGGGGGCTTCTCGGGCTATAAGTTAAATTTAGGCAAGAGTGAGGTATTTGTAGTACACCCGGGTGATCAGGAGGAGGGAATTGGGAGACTCCCATTTAAGAGGGCAGTGAAGAGTTTCAGATACCTGGGGGTGCAGGTGGCCAGGAGTTGGGGGACTGTCCATAAGCTTAATTTTACCAGGCTGGTGGAGCAGATGGAAGAGGAATTTAAAAGGTGGGACATGGTGCCGCTATCGTTGGCGGGTAGAGTGCAGTCCGTCAAAATGACGGTTCTCCCGAGGTTCTTGTTCCTTTTTCAGTGTTTGCCCATCTTTATCCCTAGGGTCTTTTTTAGAAGGGTTACGAGCAGCATCATGAGCTTTGTTTGGGCGCATGGGACCCCGAGGGTGAAGAGGGTCTTCTTGGAGCGGGGTAAAGATGGGGGGGGGCTGGCGTTACCCAATCTCTCGGGGTATTATTGGGCGGCCAATGTGTCGATGGTGCGCAAGTGGGTAATGGAGGGGGAGGGGGCAGCATGGAAACGGATGGAGAGGGCGTCCTGTGGAGATACAAGCCTGGGGGCCCTGGTAACGGCGCCGTGGCCGCTCCCTCCTACGAGGTATACCACGAGTCCGGTGGTGGCGGCTACACTCAAGATTTGGGGGCAGTAGAGGCGACATAGGGGAGAAGTGGGGGGCTCGATGGACGCTCCGTTGAGGGGGAACCATAGGTTCGTCCCCGGGAACATTGATGGGGGATTTCAGGGTTGGTAGAGAGCGGGCATCAGACAGCTGAGGGACCTGTTTATTGATGGGAGGTTTGCGAGCCTGGGGGAGTTGGAGGAGAAATTTGGGCTCCCCCCGGGGAACATGTTCAGGTATCTGCAGGTAAAGGCATTTGCTAGGCGGCAGGTGGAGGGATTCCCTTCGCTTCCCGCGAGGGGGGTGAGCGACAGGGTGCTTTCGGGGGTCTGGGTCGGAGAGGGGAAGATATCTGATATCTACAAGGTTATGCAGGAGGCGGAGGAGGCGTCAGTAGAGGAGCTGAAAGCTAAGTGGGAGGGGGAACTGGGGGAACAGATCGAAGACGGGACATGGGCTGATGCCCTGGAGAGGGTTAATTCTTTCTCCTCGTGTGCGCGGCTTCGCCTCATCCAATTCAAGGTGCTGCACCGGGCCCACATGACTGGGACAAGGATGAGTAGGTTCTTTGGGGGTGAAGACAGGTGTGTCAGGTGCTCGGGGAGTCCAGCGAACCATGCCCATATGTTCTGGGCATGCCCGGCGCTGGAGGAGTTCTGGAAGGGGGTGGCGAGGACAGTGTCGAGGGTGGTGGGATCCAGGGTTAAGCCAGGATGGGGACTTGCGATTTTTGGGGTTGGGGTGGAGCCGGGAGTGCAGGAGGCGAAAGAGGCCGGTTTGCTGGCCTTTGCGTCCCTAGTAGCCCGGCGAAGGATCTTGCTACAATGGAAGGATGCGAGGCCCCCAAGCGTGGAGACCTGGATCAATGACATGGCGGGTTTCATTAAGCTAGAGAAGGTCAAATTCGCCCTGAGAGGGTCGGTACAAGGGTTCTTTAGGCGGTGGCAACCTTTTCTCGACTTTCTGGCTCAACGATAGGGTACGGGTACAGTAGCAGCAGCAACCCGGGGGGGGGGGGAGGGGGGGAAGGGCGGAGGGAAAAGGTGGGGGCGGGGCGGATGATGACTATGTTTGTTTATTTAATTTAAATTTATTTTGAAGTTCTTTTGTTCATTGGGGTTGGGGGGGTGGGGGATGGGATACATGCGTCGATACGGTCTGGGGGTGATACAGTTATTATGGGTTATTTTGTTGCATTTCATTGTTTGTCGTTATGTTTTATATTTTCTGTAAAAAATTCCAATAAAAATTATATTAAAAAAAAATGCTCAGATCTTGCAATACACAGGGTTTCCAATTGTGATTAACTATGCCAGGAGGTTTTGTCACATGGCATGGCCACATATTCCAACCATTAGCTGACCAACACAAGATCCTTGTGACAGACTGATGCACGATCAATTGTACAAAGACTCAGATTGGGTACAACTGTGGCTTAATTGCAGTAAGATGTGTTTCTTCCTACAGCAGCTGGCGAAATGGCAGTTGAATGGAGGACACATATATTTATACTCCTCTTCCTGGGCGGAGCCAGCATGCAGGGGTTACCAGCGAACCTGTACTACAGGTCCTACCTTACATCACCTAATACAGGTGTAACAGTGGTTTGCCACATTCACCCCCTGTTAAAAATGGGTCCAGCGGGGGGTGGTGTAGAACTATAAACAGTAGTGAAAATTATGTACAGTGTTTTATTAGAAAGGAGAGGGAAAAAAATGTCTTTTGAAAGTCTGGTGCCAGTTAAAGGTTCAACCGGTCTGGTGCCTTGACGTTCCGCTGGGAGCGACATAACAGTGGCGGTGATGTCGATGCTGGTGACGTCGGTGCCAGCCTGATGTTGGGGGACTCCGGGAGCGTGCCAAAATCCTCTTCATCCTCTTGCGTGGGCAGGGGAAGGAGGGATGGTCCTAGTGGGGTCAGCGTCAGGGGAGGGGAGGATGGCGCCTGGCCGGGGAAGTGTGTATGGGTGGAACCTGCTGGTGCCAGGTCCCTGAGGGAGACAGTATCTTGGCGGCCGTCGGGGTATGCTGGGGGTTGGCATGGAGCAAGTGTACCCTGTCCACCAACTGGTCCGCCTTGTGGAGTCGGACATGCCTACGGAGCAGGACCGGTCCTGGAGCTGTGAGCCAAGTCGGGAGCGACACCCCGGATGTGGACTTCCTAGGGAAGGCAAAAAGACGTTCATGGGATGTGTTATTCGTAGTGGTGCACAGTAGTGACCGGATGGAGTGTAGTGCATCAGGGAGGACCTCTTGCCAGCGAGAGGCTGGGAGGTTCCTGGACCGTAGGGCCAGTTGGACGGCCCTCCATACCGTCCCGTTCTCCATCTCTACCTGCCTGCTTCCCCGGGGGTTGTAGCTGGTCGGCCTGCTGGAGGCGATACCCCTGCTGAGCAGGAACTGATGCAGCTCATCACTCATGAATGAGGATCACCTGTCACTGTGGATGTAGGCGGGGAAACCGAACAGAGCGAAGATTGTGTTGAGGGCTTTGATGACGGTGACAGACGTCATATCAGGGCATGGGATGGTGAAGGGGAACCTGGAGTACTTATCGACCACACTGAGAATATACGTGTTTCGGTCGGTGGAGGGAAGGGGCCCTTTGAAATCCACGCTCAAAGAGGCGGGAGGCCTTCACCAGGCGCGCACGGTCCGGCCGGTAGAAGTGTGGCTTGCACTCCGTACAGACCTGGCAGTCCCTGGTGACTGTCTATACTTCCTCGACGCAGTAGGGCAGATTGCGGGCCTGGACAAGATGGTACAACCGTGTGACCCCCGGGTGACAAAGGCTGTCGTGTAGGGCCCGGAGTCGGTCTACTTGTGCGCTGGCACATGTACCTCGGGATAGAGCGTCTGGGGGCTCGTTGAGTTTGCCGGGGCGATCAGAATCTCATAATTATAGGTGGAGAGCTCGATCCTCCAGCATAAGATTTTATCATTTTTGATCTTGCCCCGCAGCGTGTTGTTGAACAGGAAGGCTACCGAACGATGGTCAGTGAGGAGAGTGAATCTCCTGCCGGCCAGATAATGCCTCCAATGCCGCACAGCTTCAACGATAGCTTGGGCCTCCTTTTCGACGGACGAGTGCCGAATTTCTGAGGCATGAAGGGTGTGGGAAAAGAATACCAGGGGTCTGCCTGCCTGATTGAGGGTGGCGGCAAATGCGACGTCTGATGCATCACTTTCTACTTGGCAGGGCAGTGTCTCGTCTACTGCGTGCACCCTGGCCTTGGCTATGTCTGCTCTGATACGGGTGAAGGCCTGTTGCGCCTCGGCCATAAGGGGAAAATGGGTGGACTCAATGAGTGGGCGGACCTTGTCCGCGTAGTTAGGGACCCACTGGGCGTAGTACGAAAAGAACCCCAGGCAGCGTTTCAGGGCCTTGTGCAATGGGAGAGGGAGAGCTCCATGAGGGGGCACATGCGGTCGGGATCGGGCCCCAGAACTCCGTTCTGGACCACATAGCCGAGGATGGCTAAGCGGGTCGTGCTGAACACACACTTCTCCTTATTGTAGGTGAGGTTGAGGAGAGTGGCGGTGCGGAGGAATTTAGCAAGGTTGGCACCGTGGTCCTGCTGATCATGGCCGCAGATGGTGACGTTGTCCAGGTATGGAAAAGTGGCCCACAAACCGTACCGGTCGACCATTTGGTCCATCTTCCTTTGGAAGACCGCGACCCCATTAGTGACGCCGAAGGGAACCCTGAGGAAATGATAGAGATGACCGTCCGCCTTGAAGGCAGTGTATGGATGGTCCGATTTACGAATGGGGAGCTGGTGGTAGGCGGATTTTCGGTCAATCGTCGAGAAGACCCGGTACTGAGCAATCTGATTGACCATATCAGATATGCGTGGGAGAGGGTACGCGTCGAGCTGCGCGTGCCGATTGATGGTCTGGCTGTAGTCCACGACCATTCTAGACTTCTCCCCAGTTTTAACGACTACCACTTGAGCTCTCCAGGGGCTGTTGCTGGCCTCGATAATGCCTTCCCGAAGCAGCCGCTGGACCTCGGACCTGATGAAGGTCTTGTCCTGGGTGCTGTACCGTCTGCTCCTGGTGGCAACGGGTTTGGAATCTGAAGTTAAATTGGCAAAGAGGGAGGGGGGGTCGACCTTTAGGGTCGCGAGGCCGCACACAGTGAGGGGTGGTAGAGGCCCGCCGAATTTGAGGGTGAGGCTCTGGAGGTTGCACTGGAAATCCAGACCGAGTAATAGTGCAGCGCAGAGATAAGAAAGGACATAGAGCGGAAGCCGCTGAATTCTATGCCCTGGCATCATAGAATCCACTGATTGAACAAAGTAGGTCAGGGGCTACCGGCGAACCTGTAGTACAGGTCCTACCTTACATCACCTAATACAGGTGTAACAGTATTTTACCACACAGACTGCCTTTCTACACCAAATGGAAAGCAAAAAGTCTCTTTACCCAATGGATGATGTTTGACTGTCAGCTAAATAGCCATTTCCTCCTCACATACTTCACCACCCCCTTCAATATTTTTATATTTGGTAAAGAAAATGACAAGATAAATGTTACTACCCCTGTGATATTCCTCCAGAGTTACACATACCAGTGTCCTGGAGATGGATCTTCAATGCCTAGAGACTCCAGGCGAATGCTAGCAGGTTGGCAACCCTTTATCACACACCCTCCCCACTTTAAAAATATGCATTAAAATGTTAAATATTACCAGGATACAATTTTATTAAACCATCATAAGCAATACCTGAAATATGTGTGGTTACATATTTGTTACTGTTATAATCACTATCAAAACATATATAAGCGACATTGGCAAAGCAACTTAAATGTAAAACACTTTTCCTTAACACTGATATCATAATGTAATAAGAAATTAAAATAATAACTGATTTTTTATCCCTACATACTTTCAAATAACCTATTTGGCTTCTTTCTCTTTTTGTTTATGAGATACATAAACAAAAAGAGAAAGAAGCCAAATTAGCTTGGCTCTGCTCTCTCAACATCTCTGTGTCAAACCTGAACTTGGACTTTCTGCCTACTAACTCACTTAATGGTTGAGTCTGTGACATTGATTGAGTTGTCTCAATCAAACACTCTGACCTACTTTGTTCAATCAGTGGATTCTATGATGCCAGCAAACGTTAAGTTTCTTTTTGACTTTCACTGTCTTACTTTGGACTGTGGGAGGAATTTGGAAGACAGCAGGTTTATCATGCTCTCCTTTCAACAGCTTTCCTCTTTCAAGCAAATGATCAACAAGGCATTCTCCATGTGAATGCACCTAATCTATTTACAACAACTCCAATCACATAATTCTCCTAACACCTCGGTGGTTGATCACCATGACCTGCTGTCCAGTACTTAATTCTCTAAGTTTCAAGCCTGGCGTTTCTTGATTCAACCTCACTTCATTGTGTTTTTCACTCAATTTGCTACTGACTTCAAGCAAACTAAACCTTGCCCAAGGAGTGTGTTTAAGCATTAACTCGTAAGGTGAGAAACCAGTTGTAGACCGTGGGGCTATTCTGTAAGAGAACAGAAACTTGTCTAGCCTGTGTCAAAGAGAAATGTGGGAATTAATACCCAACTTGTCACCTTGCAAATATTTCTGAAAAGTCCTTTTCACAATCTGTACATTTCTTTCTGCAGCTTGGTGATGTGGTGCTATTAGAGTGTGCTTATCTCCATTCTTTATCAGAGATATTTCAGAATCTTCTGCCATAAACCAATACCTAACACCAACACCTCTGAAAAACCAGAAATTGCAAACTATCCTTCTCAAACCCTCAACAGTTCTGGTATTGGGCGTAGATTCAACATTTATCCACCTGGTATAGATATCAATCAAAAAAAAACATGATGTGGAATTGCTGGTGTTGGACTGGGGTGAGCACAGTAAGAAGTTTTACAACACCAGGTTTGTTTCAAATCACTAGCTTTCGGAGCACTGCTCCTTCCTCAACCGGGACCTTGGATTCATGTTGCATTACATTCACCCCCCACCATCTGGCCTGGGCTTGCGAAATCCTATCAACTGTCCTGGCTTGAGACAATTCACACCTCTTTAACCTGGGATTACCCCTCTCTCTGGATCTGTAAAGACTTGATTACCTGCAAATGTTCACATTCAAAACATTGTCTTGCATCTTTGACTTTGTCTACATATATGTTTCTGGATCCTACCTCTTCATTCACCTGAGGAAGGAGCAGTGCTCCAAAAGCTAGTAATTTAAAACAAACATGTTGGACTTTAACCTGGTGTTGTAAGACTTCTTACTGTGCTCACCCCAGTCCAACGTCGGCATCTCCACAACATCCAATATTAAAAACTCAGCAACATCACCGGCATAGTGGCTCAGTGGTTAGTACTGTCAGTGGTTAGTACTGTTGGCTCACAGTGCCAGGGACCCAGGTTCAATTCCAACCTTGGGTGACTGTGTGGAGTTTGCACATTCTCCCTGTGTCTACATGTGTTTCTTCCGAATGCTCAGTTTTCCTCCCACAGTCTAAAGATGTGCAGATTAGGTGGATTGGCCATGCTAAATTGTCTCTTCTATTCCAACGTTTAGGTGGCGTTACGGGGGTTACAGCGATAGGGCAGGGGATTGGACCTAGGTAGGCTGCCCTTTTGGAGAGTCAATACAAACTCAATAGGCCAAATGCCCTCCTTCTGCACTTTAGGGATTCTATGATCTGTATCCACTTTTTGATACCAAAAATAATTTCTTGCTTCTGCGTTTGTATGGAAATCTCTGTCGGCTCTTGATCAAGTGTCTCTAACAAACTCTTTTGAAACCTTGGTGGAATAATGATTTTTAAACACCAAAATAGACAGCCTTGATCTATGGTTGAAATATTGCAATTTCTCATCATCATTCTCTTTATGGCAACTGTTCATGACATAATTGAACACTTTACTGAGAAGCACATCCTTGTGAGGTTCTTTGGCAGGCACTGACACGCCATTTGTGTACATAAAGTAATTCACAAGAGGTTAAAAATAAATCAATCTTCACCGGAAACCCCGAAAGAATGATCTGCAGTCTTACAATATTTAATATCGAACTGATGAGCTATAAAAATCAACACCCGATTCTGAAGCCGTGCTGTCAATAGGGATGGTGCTCCCTGCTTTGAGCCAGATATAGTTCATACGGGCTTGGTGGTTAGTTAACAAAGTTAACTTCTTAACACCATATACACCTAAAGACACGTTCTCAACTTGCTCTCACTTCGTTAAAGTATGCAACAGGTTTTTTCATACTGCCTTCCTCTATGTGAGATGACACCATACCTAATCCATGTGGTGAGGCATCACATGCTAAAGCTAATTGTTACTTGACTTCAAATGCTTTCTGACACAGGGATGGGTAATACATGCTGGCCTACCAAAGGATGCCCACATCCCGCAAAATTAATTTTAAAAACTCCACAGGCCACTCCTAATCTATTCCATCTTTGAGCTGTTGATAGAGTGGAGCAAATGTATTAACTAAGTTGAGGATGAAATTAGAATAAAACATAACAATCCCTATGAATGTTTTAAATTATTCTTTGTTCTCCGGTCTATTTCTTGACTATCTATTTGGTGGCCCAAGTGTTACACCTAACACCACTTGTGCTGTTTAGCTTTGATGCCATTCTCTGGAAGTCGATCTAAGGCTTTGTTGAACCAAACAATGTTCTCTTTCACTGTCTTACTGCTAATTAGAATGTTATCTAAGAAGCAGCACACTCCTTTCCCCCCACTTAGTACCTGGTGCATTACACTCTTGAGCACTGCAGGAACTGTAGGCACTCCAGCCTCTGTACTGATAAAATCCTTTGTCTTTTTTCATTTACCGGATGTGGATGTCACTGGCTAGGTCAGCATTTATTGCCTATCCCTGGTTGCCCTTGGGAAGATGCTGGTGAGTTACCATCTTGAACCACTGCAGTCGCTGAGATGCAGATACACAAATGTTGTTAGCGAGGGAATTCCAGGATTTGGACCCAGCAATAGTGAAAGAACGGTGATATGGTGGCTCAAGATACACACGTGAGAGGGGTTTATTGTAGAAGATAAAAGGAAAGTATGATACAGAGCACAGAGCAACTATATACTGGTGTTAACTTCCCAGTTCTAGGTTTCACTCTGCCCGGACCCGCCAGCTCCCCGCTCCTGCACAATTGGTCCCTGGCCCTTCAAATTAGCCATCGAACCTGCCCCCTGAAAGGGGCTGCAATACCACCCCCCCCCCCCCCCCCACTCCCACTACCACCACGAAAAGGCCCTAACTTCACAGCATGACAACTATTTACAGTATTATATACACAGTGGATAACAAAAGAAGGAAAGGACAGGTAGTCCTTTAAAGAGTCAATCAGCCCAGGGACCTCCTGGTCCTACTGGATCTCCTCAACACTACCATAGGTCTTTTGGCCCCGGAAACAGTAGAATCATCTTGAGCAGCCAAAGGTGCCCCTGGCTCAGTGCCTGTAACTGGAACATCGGGATTACCACTCACTCAACTCTGGTATCACTGGTAGGGCCTCCTCCTCAACTCTAAATTTCCCTTGCACAGAGACACTCACAAGAATACCACCGACATTCGCAGGACCCACCTGCTCAAGACTAGGGGTCATCAATCTTTGACACAAGTCGTCAACATGTTACCACATACGACACAGCCCCCCCCCCCCCCCCTCCCCCAACCCCGCAACCATCGCAGTCGTCTTCAACTCTGGGTTGATGACCCAACAGGTCCCCTATCATTTGGCCTCAGCCCAATTTCTGAGATGATGTCTGTTTCCTGCTGTGCCTGTTGATCCTGTCGCTTGCCTTGCGGCCACACCGCCCCATACTAAATTTACTTCCCCTTCAGCTACATTCTGCAGTTCTCTGGTGCCCTTTTCAGCTCACTCCATCACCTGAGTTATCTCAATCGCCTTCTCCAGTGTTATCTTGACTCGGCCAAGACCTTCTTTTGGATATTAAGATTCTGGATCCCACAAACCAACCGGTCATGAAGCATGTCGCTACATGTATTTCTGAACTCGCTTATTGTTTTAATAAAGTTTGTTTATAAATAACTAAGCCCTATTTCTTATATTATCGCTTCGGCAATGAATCAATCTTTCCGCACTGTCTTAAAACTTAAAATAAATGATGTCTCTGGTTCAGCCTCTTAGCCACTGTTGAGAACTGGCCAGGCGCCTGTCAGAGTAGTTCATTTAAGACTGAGATGAGGAGAAATTTCTTCACCCAGAGTGATCGGCCTGTGAAAGCAGTTGAGACTAAAACACTGTGGGTGAGATTCTCCAATAATGAGACTATGTCCCCATGCCGGCGTGAAAAGCGGCGGCAACCACTCCGGCGTCAATGGTCCCCGATAATGGGGAATGCTCCCCTTCCTAGGGGGCTAGGTTGGCGCCGGAGTGGTCCCCGCAGCTCCAGCAAGCGTGGGGGTTCCCTTCTCCGCACCAGCCCCCGGGCAATATGGCGGAGCCCTACAGGGGCCTGGTGCGGAGCAAAATAGGCCCCCACAGAACCAGCCCGCCCGCCGATCGGTCGGCCCGGATCGCAAGCCCTCCCGGGGTTGGATCCTCCTGCCCCCCCTCCAGGATGGCCCCCGCACACTCATCTTCCAGGCCCCGCCGTGTGGGACCTGAGTAACCTACGCCGGCAGGACTCGGCCGGACTCGTCGGCCACTCGGCCCATCGGGACCCAGAGAATCGCCAGGGGGGGCCTCTATCAACGGCCCCCGACCGGTGCGGCGGGGTTCCAGCGGGCGTCCGAGAATTGGCGCCGGAGAAGGAAGATTCTCGCGTCGTCCCGGGGATTCTCCGAGCCGGCGCCGGGTCAGAGAATCCCGGCCACAAGTATGTTTTCAAGAATCAATTAGATATAACACTTAGGGGAAGGGGATCAAAGGATATGGGGGAAATCGGGATCAGGGTATTGAGTTGGATGATCAGCCATGATCATAATGAATGATGGAGCAGGCTTGAAGGACCAAATGGCCTCTTCCTGCTCCTATTTTCTATGTTAATTGTCCGTTTTTAATAATCTGTCCAGCTCTTTACTTACTGTTCTAAATGTGCTTAATGCACTGGCGTAGCCTTACAAAATGTTGGCAGTACATTGTCCTTTCTCTTGCTTTCAGCCTTATGATACCCAACTTCATTCTCCTTGCTTAAAAACCACATTATGCTCTCTGAGCAATTTTTCAATGTCAGTCATACTCTTATTGACCCTTGACAGAGCCAAGCTTCTGGCACCACAAGCAACATATCGGCACAGGAGGGAGGGAAGAGCGGAAGAGCAATAGTAATAGGACATTCAACAGTCAGGGGCACAGGTGGGCGCTACTGTGGTCGACAATGTGACTCCAGGATGGTATTTTGCCTCCCTTGTGCCAGGGTCTGGGATGTCACTGAAGGCTGCAGGGCATCCTGAAGGTGGAGGGTGGTAAGGCAGAGGTCATGGCACATGTTGGTACCAATGGCATGGGTACAAAGAGGGATGAGGTCTTACATCAAGAATTCAGGGAGTTAGGCAGTAGACTAAAAGCAGGACCTCTCGGGTTGTAATCTCTGGATTACTCCCAGTGCTGGCGAGTACACAAATAAGAGAATAGCGCAGATGAATGCATGGCTTAAGAGTTGGTATAGGAGGGAGGGTTTTAGATTCCTGGGCCACTGGGACAGTTTCTGGAGAAGGTGGGACCTGTACAAGCAGAATGGTCTACATCTGAACCAGAGCAGCGCTAACAGCCTTTCAAGCAGGTTTACTAGTACTGTTGGGAGGAGTTTAAACTAATTTGGCAGGGGGAGGGGACGCAGACTCTTAGGGATAGGGTCACAGCATAACACAGAAAAAGAATCTAGGCAGAGGGAATACAGTGATAGTAAGTTTCAAGGGAGTAAGACAAGGCTGTAAGGCCTCTACCTTAATGCCAAGAGTATTACAGGTATAATGGATGAGTTAAGGGCAAGGATTGACACATGGAATTGTGATGTAGTACCCATGACAGAGACGTAGTTGAGGGAGGGGCAGAATTGGCAGCTCAACATCCCGGGATATAGAATCTCAGGCAATAGAGAGGAGGGAGTAAAAGAGGAGGAGGCATTGCATTATTAGTCAGGGTGTCAGTTACTGCAGTAAGGAGAGATGATATCTTGGAGGGGGCATCAAATGAACTTTGTGGATAAAGCTAAGGAATACAAAAGGGACAGCCATGTTGCTAGGTGTTTATTATGGACCGCCAGATTATCAGTGGGAAATTGAGGGGCAAATAAGTGTGCAATTCACAGAGGTGCATAAAAATAATAATAGGGTAATTACATTAGGTGATTTCCCAACATTAATTGGGATAGTCACTGTGTTAAGGGCTTAGTTGGAATGGAGTTCTTAAAATGTTTAGAGGAGAACTTTTTAGCTCAATATGTCGAGGGTCCAACAAGGGATGGTGCAGTGCTGGACCTAATTCTGGGGAATGAAGCTGGACAGGTGGTTGACGTGTTGGTGGGGGGTATTTTGGTGATAATGATCACAACATGGTACAATTTATGTTTGTTGTGGACAAAGAAATAGACAAGTTGCAAAAATGGTTTTAGATTGGGGAAGAGCAGATTTTGGTAAAATAAGGCAGAATCTGTCCAAGGTAGACTGGAAAGAGTTATTTGTGGGGAAATCTACAGAAGAGCAATGGGGGTGTTCAAAAAGGAAATGAGGAGGGTACAGGCCCAACATGTTCCTTCAAGGGTGATAGGAGGGAGTAAAGTGCCCAGAGAAGCATGGATGACCAGAGAAATGCAGGATACAATGAGAAGGAAAAGAGAGGTTTTTAGCAAGAACAAGGGGAGAAAATCAATAGAGGCATTAGTGGCGTACAGCAAGTGCAGGATGGAGCTTAAGAAAACATTTAGGAGGGCAAAGAGGGGTTAGGATAAATCTTTGACTGGTAAAAGTAGGGAAAATCCTAAGCTATTTCACAAGTATATCAATGGGAAGAGGATAACCATGGAAAGTATAGGGCCCATTAGGGAGCAAGAGGAAAACCTGTAGGATGATATTGGTAGGGTGTTGAATGAATATTTCATGCCTGTCTTCACCTAAGAGAATGAGGAGGTAGGAATAGAACTCAGGGAGAGAGACTGTGAGGTTCTTGAGCAAATTGTCAGAGGGAGTGACAAGGTATTGGAAGTGTTGGCAGGCTTAAAAGTGAATAAACCTCCAGGTCCAGATGAATTGTGTCCCAAGATGCTGTGGGAGGTGAGGGAGGCGATTGCAGGAGCTCTGACCCAAGTTTTTAATTCCTCTCTGTCCCCGGGGGAGGTGCCAGATGATTGGAGAACAGCTACTGTGGTCTCACTATTTCAGAAATGTTGGAGAGAAAAGCCATTGAACTACAGACCAGTGAACCTCACGTCAGTGGTAGGGAAACTATTGGAGAAAATTCTGAAGGATAGAATCTATCTTCACTTGCAGAGGCAAGGTTTGATCAGGAACAGTCAGCATGGCTTTGTCAGAGGGAGGTCATGCGTTACAAATTTGATTACCTTTTTGAGCATGTGACCAGGTGGGTAGTGCAGTTGATGTAGTTTACATGGATTTCAGTAATGCCTTTGACAAGACCCCATTTGGGAGGCTTATAAAGAAGGCAAATGCACATGGGATACAGGGTAACTTGATAAGGTGGATTCAAAATTGGCTTAGCTGTAGGAGACAGAGAGTGATGACAGATGGCTGCTTTAGTCGCTGGAAGCCAGTGTCCATGGCGTGCCACAGGAATCTGTGTTGGGTCCCTGATTGCTTGCCAATTATATAAACAACAGAGATGAGTATGTGGGGGTAAGATCAGGAAGTTTACGGACTACACAAAGGTTGGTTGGTTGGTTAACAGTGAGGTTGAGGGCGGGATTCTCCCGGCGGGGCGAGGGGCCCCGGCAGGACGGAGTGGCGTGAATCACTCCGGCGTTGGAACGCCCCAAATGTGTGGAATCCTCCGCACCTTCAGGGGCTCGGCCGGCGCCGGAGTGGTTTGTGCCCCGCCAACTGGCGTGGAAGGCCTTTGGCACCACGCCAGCTGGGGCTGAAGGGACTCCGCCAGCCAGCGAGAGTCCGCGCATTCGCGGGTGCAACAGCGGCTGCTGATGTCATCCCCGCGCATGCGCAGGGCAGGGGTCACCTACGCTTTGGCCATTGTGGAGGCCTACACGGCCGGCGCGTAGGAAAAGAGTGCCCCCACGGCACAGGACCGCCCGCGGATCGGTGGGCCCTGATCTCGGGGATCTCGCCCCCTCCCCCCCCCCCCCCCCCCCCCCCCCCCCAGCACCCTGGAGCCCGCCCATGTGCCAGGTCCCGCCGGTAAGGGACCTGGTCTGATCCACGCTGGCGGGACTGGCAAAGAACCAGCGGGACTTTGGGCCATCGCGGGCTGGAGCATCGCCGGGGGGCCGCTACAAGCGGCCGTCGACCAGCGCGCCGCTTTTCCCGCCCCCGCCGAATCTCCAGTGCTGGAGAATTAGGCAGACGGCGGGGGGCGGGATTCACGCCGCCCCCGGCGATTCTCCGACCCAGCGGGGAGTCGGAGAATCCCGCCCTGAGTGTCTTGGGTTACAGGAAGATATGGGCAAGTGGGCAGAAAAGTGGCAGATGGAATTTAACCCTGAAAAGTGTGAGGTGATATACCTTGGAAGGAGTAATTTGACAAGGAAGTATTCAATAAATGGCCTGACACTGGGAAAATCCGAGGAACAAAGCGACCGTGGCGTTTTTGTCCATAGATAAGAGCAGGTTCATAGGATGGTGAAAAAGGCATGTGAGACATTTGCCTTTATTAATCAAGATGTGGAGATGCCGACGTTGGACTGGGGTGAACACAGTAAGAAGTCTTACAACACCAGGTTAAAGTCCAACAGGTTTGTTTCAAACACGAGCTTTCGGAGCACTGCTCCTTCCTCAGGTGCTCCTTCCTCACCTGAGGAAGGAGCTGCGCTCCGAAAGCTCATGTTTGAAACAAACCTGTTGGACTTTAACCTGGTGTTGTAAGACTTCTTACTTTATTAATCAAGGCATAGATTATAAAAGAAGGGAGGTCATGTTGTATAGAACTTTGGTGAGCCACAGCTGGAATACTGTGTGCAATTCTGGTCACCACATTATAGGAAGGATGTGATTACACTGGAGGGGTTGTAGAGGCGATCCAGTAGGATGTTGCCTGGGATGAATGATTTAAGTTACGAAAAGAGCTTGGATAAGCTTGGGTAGTTTTTTGCTGGGGCAGAGAAGACTGAGGGGCGACATGATCAATGTGTACAAGGTTATGAGGGGCATGGATAGGGTGGAGAGGGAGCAGCTGTTCCCCTTAGATGAAGGGTCAGTTACGAGGGGACACAAGTTCAAAGCGAGGGGCAGAAGGTTTAGGGGGGGATTCGAGGAAAAACGTGGTGATGGTCTGGAATGCAGTGCCTGGGAGGGTGGTAGAGGCGGGTTGCTTCACATCCTTTAAAAAGTATCTGGGGTGCGATTCTCCGTTGCCCATGATGGGTCGGAGAATAACGGGAGGGCGTCCCTGACATTTTTCACGCCCTCCCGCTATTCTCCCCCCCCCCCCATGGCCGCCCCACGACACGAATCGCTGCTCGCCGTTTTTTACGGCGAACAGCGATTCTCCCCAGGCCGATGGGCTGAGATCCCAGGCCTTACGGCCGTTTTTACGGCAGCAAACACACCTGCTTGCTGCCGTCGTAAAAACGGCCGCAACATGCCCGTTCTGGGCATCCAGGGCCCCGATTGGCACGGCAGTACCACGGCCGTGCCAAGGGAGGCATGGGCCCGCGATCGGTACCCACCGATCGCGGGCAGTGCGTCCGTAACGGACGCACTCTTTCTCCTCCGCCGCCCCACAGGATAAGTCCGCGGGGCGGCCGAGGGAGATGACGGCCCCACGCATGCGCGGGTTGGAGCCGTCCAATCCGCGCATGCGCGGATGACGTCATCGTGCGCGTCACCCGGCGTGACGCTTGCCGCGCGGACTTAGCGACGGTCGCTAAGCCCGCAATGCCATGCTTCACGGGGCTCCGCTGCTAGCCCCGCCCGGGTGGGAGAATCGGGTCCTGGGAGGGGGCGCGGAGGCTGCCGTGAAACACGGCCAGTTTCACGGCAGCCTTTACGACTCGCCGCATTTGCGGAGAATCGCGCCCCTGAATGAGCACTTGGCACATAATAAAATTCAAGGCTATGGGCCAAGTGCTGGCAAATTGGATTAGGTAGGCAGATCAGGGGCGGCATTCTCCCTTACCTGGCGGGGCGGGGGGTCCCGGCGTAGGGAAGTGGCGCCAACGACTCCGGCATCGGGCTCCCCAAAGGTGTGGAATTCTCCGCACCTTTGGGGGCTAGGCCCGCGGTTGGCACCACGCCAACTGGCGCCCAAACTGGCACCAGCGGCCTTTCAGGCCCGCTGGCCAGCGCCGTGGCTGGCCGAAAGGCCTTCGCCGGTTCACGCATGCGCCGGTGGTGACGTCACCACCGGCGCATGCGCGCTGGGGGATTCTCTTCTGCCTCCGCCATGGCGGCGGAAGAGAAGGAGTGCCCCCATGGCACTGTCCCGCCTTCCGATCGGTGGGCACCGATCGCGAGCCTGGCCACCGTGGGGGCACCCCCCGGGGTCCAATCGCCCCGCGCCCCCCAGGACCCCGGGGGCCCACTCACGCCACCGATCCCGCCGCCACCAGAGGTGGTTCAAACCTCGCCGGCGGGAGAGGCCTTCCAGCGGCGGGACTTCGGCCCATCGCGGGCTGGAGAATCGCCGCAGGGGCCTCGCCGAGCGGACGTCACGCCGATTGGCGGGGCATGATTCCCGCCCCCGCCAATTCCGGGCTGGCGGAGAATTTCTGCCACAGCGGAGGCGGGAGTTTCGGCAGCCCCAGGCGATTCTCCGACCCTGCTGGGGGTTGGAGAATTTCGCCCCAGGTGTCTTTCATGCATTGGTACAGACACGGTGGGCAGAAGGGCCTCTTCTGCACTGTATTATTCAGTGATTCTGTGATACTGTAAATAATTTGGCCCGGTTTAACCATTTTTTTACAGTACCTCCCACTAATACCAATGGCAAGTAATAGGATGCACCTTCATATTTCAGATTAACATTAACTTCACCTAAAACTCAAAAGATTAGCATGGCATTTATTGTTTTTTAGGCCTCCCCTGAACATGTCTCTCAGGTTAATTTTTAAGTTTAAGCACAGTGACAAAAATGTATTTAATTTGAGAATGTATTCTGCAGCAGTCTCACTTGGCAACTGCTTCCTTACACTAATGCAATTTAGTGCAATTTTTAAAAATAAACCTTTTATTGAGGTATTTTTGGTATTTTAACAACAACAAAATAAACAATGTACATAAAACTATAAACATAGTGCAAACGCCGTCTCCCTTCCTTACAGGTCCCACCTTTATTAACCCCCTACTCTTAGCTAAACTAACGACCCCCCCCCCCCCCCCCCCTTCTGCTGACGATTAATTTTCCGCGAAGAAGTTGACAAACGGCTGCCACCTCCGGGCGAACCCTAACAGTGACCCTCTCAAGGCGAACTTGATTTTCTCCAAACAGAGAAAGCTAGCCATGTCCGATAGTCAAGTCTCCAACTTCGGGGGCTTTGAGTCCCTCCAAGCTCATAATATCCGTCTCCGGGCTACCAGGGAAGCAAAGGCCAGAACGTCTGCCTCTTTCTCCTCCTGGATTCCCAGGTCTTCCAACACCCTGAAAATCGCCACCTCTGGACTCTATGCCACCTTGTTTTTAACACCATGGACATGACATCTGTAAACCCCTGCCAGAATCCCCTAAGCTTCGGACATGTCCAGAACATGTGGACATGGTTCGCTAGCCCTCCCGCACATTTTGCACACCTGTCTTCCACCTCAAAAATCTGCTCATCCGGGCCACTGTCATGTGAGCCCGATGAACGACCTTGAATTGTATTAGGCTGAGCCTGGACCATGTTGCGGACGGGTTGACCCTACTCAACGCGTCCGCCTATAAACCATCCTCTATCTCTCCTCCCAGCTCCTCCTCCCACCTGCGCTTCAGCTCCTCGGTCTGCATCTCCTCTGACCCCATAAGTTCCTTCTCCCACCCACCCTCTGGAAACTACCCTGTCCTGAATCCCCCTTAGCGGTAGGAGCGGGAAGGTTGACACCTGTTTAAGTAGGAAGTCCCTCATCTGCAGGTACCTGAATTCGTTTCCCCTCACCAACCGAAACTTCTCCTCCAGTGCCCTCATACTCGGAAAGCTCCCCTCTATAAACATGTCCCTCATCCTCTCACTCCCTGCTCTCCACCACATCCAGAACCCCCCATCCATACTTCCCGAGGCAAACTGGTGATTATTACAGATTGGGGACCAGACCGATGCTCCCTCTGCTCCCACATGTCTCCTCCATTGTCCCCAGAGTCTCAGGGCCGTCACCACCATGGGGCTGGTGGAGTACCGTGCTGGTGAGAACGGCATAGGCGCAGTTACCAATGCCCCCAGACTGGTGCCTTTGCATGAAGCTGCCTCCATACGCTCCCATGCCAACCCCTCCCCCAGCAACCACTTCCTGATCATGGCTATATTCGCCGCCCAGTAGTAGTTACTAAAATTTGGCAGCGCCAGCCTGCCTCTCCCCGACTCCGCTCAAGCATTACCTTCCTTACCCGTGGGGTCTTGCCTGCCCAAGCGAAGCCAGTGATCATTTTGTTGACCCGTTTAAAAAAAGACCACGGAATAAAGATGGGAAGACACTGAAATACAAACAGGAATCACGGGAGGAACGTCATCTTCACTGATGCGACCATCAATTCATTCAGAAACACGAGTTGAAGTAAACTGTGGCTTTAATCGGCTCACAACTGAGCCTGCCTGCGACTATACTGAACTGCGGGCGGACCCGCAGGACCGCAGCACTCATATTTCCTCCTGGGGGCGGAGCCAAGGGCGGAGCCCTGTACATGCTCCTCATCTCCCCCTGTGGGCAGAGCCGCGCAACGGCTCACAGATGAAGCTCACAGGGACACAGTAATGTACAGTGTGAATTTATAGTGGTTACACATTCAACAAATTCACCATCTGCACCCTCCCAGCCAGTGACAACGGAAGCGCGTCCCATATCCGAAATTCATCCTTCATCTGGTCTACTAGTTGGGCCAGATTTAATTTATGCAGCCGGTCTCATTCCCGCGCCACTTGGATGCCTAGGTACCTAAAGCTTCCCCCTACTAATCTAAATAGCAGCTCCCCCAATCGCCTCCCCTGTCCCCTCGCCTGGACCGCAAACATCTCACTTTTCCCCATATTTAGCTTCTACCCGAAAACCGGCCAAATTCCCCTAGGATCCTCATGATTTCTTCCATCCCCTCTATCGGGTCCGATACATACAGAAGCAGGTCGCCTGCATAGAGCAAGACTCTGTGCTCCACCCCCCCTCCCCCACCCCACGGACTAGCCCCCTCCCTGGACCAGCCCCTTCCAGCCCCTTGAGGCTCTCAGAGCAATTGCCAACGGCTCCACAGCTAGTGCGAACAACAGTGGGGAGAGAGGGCATCCCTGTATCAGAGGACCCTGATACAGCAACCTGACCCTGTCAATAAAGCTCCGCCCAAATACGAACCGTCCCAGTATCTCCCACAGATAATCCCATTCTACCCGATCAAAAGCCTTATCTGCATCCATTGCGATGACTACCTCCACCTCCCTACTTTCCGGGAGCATCATGATCACGTTTAACAACCTTCTTACATTGGCCACCAACTGCCTCCCCTTAACAAACCCCGTCTGGTCCTCCCCAATGAGGTCCGGAACACAACCCTCAATCTTGGAGGACAACATTTTGGCCAGTAATTTGGCATCCACATTCAACAGGGATATTGGCCTGTAGGACCCACACAGCTCCATGTTCTTGTCCCGCTTCAGAATCAGCAAAATTGTGGCCTGTGACATCATCGGGGGCAGCACCCCTCTTTCCCTTGCCTCATTGAACATCCTCATCAACACCGGCCCCAATATCCCAGAGAACCTTTTATAAAACTCCACTGGGTACCCATCTGGCCCTGGGGCTTTACCCGATTGCATGGCCTTCAGACCTTCCACTATCTCTTCCAACCCGATCGGGGCCCCCAGCCCTTCTTACTTAGTGCAATTTAACTCTTATTTTTGTTAAGATTCCAGAATCTCATTACTTTCAGAATAGTCCATTGTACTGGGGTCTCGGGGCCAACATGGGCGAGACACCACCTCAAAAACATTTGGGCCCATCATGGTGAGGAAAACATTTACTTTATCCTCACCTCCTATTTTATTCATTTTTATTTTCATTTTTTTTTATAAATTTAGATTACCCAATTATTTTTTCCAATTAAGGGGCAATTTAGCGTGGCCAATCCACCTACTCTGCACATTTTTGGGTTGTGGGGGCGAAACCCACGCAGACACAGGGAGAATGTGCAAACTCCACACGGATAGTGACCCAGAGCCGGGATCGAACCTGGGGCCTCAGTGCCGTGAGGCGGTTGTGCTAACCACTAGGCCACTGTGCTGCCCTATTTTATTCATTTTTAACCAAATTAGAAACATCTGGGGCGGGATTCTCCGATAATCGGCGCGATTGTAGGTTAGACACGCAGACGGGGATCGGTGGCAAGGGGGATTTGGGGGATATAGGGGATGGGGGATATGGGGGGTAGGGGGATATAGGGGAAGGGGGATATGGGGAAGGGGATATGGGGAAGGGGGTATGGGGGATTTGGGGAAAGGGGGTATGGGAGATATGGGGAAGGGGGATTTGGGGGATTGGGGATATGGGGATATGAGGGATATGGGGGCTATGGGGGATATGGGGATAAGGGGATATGGGGTATGGGGGAAGGGGGATATGGGGATGCGGGATATGGGGCATATGGGGGATATGGGGGCTATGGGGATATGGGGATAAGGGGATATGGGGATATGGGGATAAGGGGATACGGGGGAAGGGGGTATGGGGAAGGGGGTATGGGGGATTGGGGAAAGGGGATATGGGGGATGCGGGATATGGGGCATATGGGGGATATGGGGGCTATGGGGATATGGGGATAAGGGGATATGGGGGATATGGGGATAAGGGGATACGGGGGAAGGGGTATGGGGAAGGGGGATATGGGGATGCGGGATATGGGGGATGGGGATGGGGATATGGGGGATATGGGGGCATATGGGGGATATGGGGGCTATGGAGGATATGGGGATATGGGGATATGGGGGAAGGGGGTATGGGGGATTTGGGGGAAAGGG